>NW_027064386.1:0-26531 GCF_032884065.1 Artemia franciscana
ACATTCTTTACCATTTGCAATCATAAAATAGTCTAATATCTTCATTTTTCAACATACGTAGCTATTACCCTCGAAAACTAAAACTTTTGAAATAGGAAAAGAGCCTTTAATCACATTCTTTACCATGTGCAATCATAAAATAGTCTAATATTTTCATTTTTTCAACATACGTAGCTATTACCCTCGAAAACTAAAACTTTTGACATAGGAAAAGAGCCTTTAAGCACATTCTTTACCATTTGCAATCATAAAATAGTCTAATATCTTCATTTTTCCAACATACGTAGCTATTACAATCGAAAACTAAAACTTTTGACATAGGAAAAGAGCCTTTAATCACATTCTTTACCATGTGCAATCATAAAATAGTCTAATATTTTCATTTTTTCAACATACGTAGCTATTACCCTCGAAAACTAAAACTTTTGACATAGAAAAAGAGCCTTTAAGCACATTCTTTACCATTTGCAATCATAAAATAGTCAAATATCTTCATTTTTTCAACATACCTAGCTATTACCCTCGAAAACTAAAACTTTTGACATAGGAAAAGAGCCTTTAATCAAGCTCTTTACCATTTGCCATCATAAAATTGTCTAATATCTTCATTTTTTCAACATACATAGCTATTACCCTCGAAAACTAAAACTTTTGACATAGGAAAAGAACCTTTAATCACATTCTTTACCATTTGCAATCATAAAATAGTCTAATATCTTCATTTTTTCAACATACGTAGCTATTACCCTCGAAAACTAAGACTTTTGACATAGGAAAAGAGCCTTTAATCACATTCTTAACCATTTGCAATCATAAAATAGTTTAATATCTTCATTTTTCCAACATACGTAGCTATTACAATCGAAAACTAAAACTTTTGACATTGGAAAAGAGCCTTTAATCACATTCTTTACCATGTGCAATCATAAAATAATCTAATATCTTCATTTTTTCAACATACCTAGCTATTACCCTCGAAAACTAAAACTTTTGACATAGGAAAAGAGCCTTTAATCACATTCTTTACCATTTGCAATCATAAAATAGTCTAATATCTTCATTTTTCCAACATACGTAGCTATTACCCTCGAAAACTAAAACTTTTGACATAGGAAAAGAGCCTTTAATCACATTCTTTACCATGTGCAATCATAAAATAGTCTAATATCTTCATTTTTTCACATACAAAGCTATTACCCTCGAAAACTAAAACTTTTGACATAGGAAAAGAGCCTTTAATCACATTCTTTACCATTTGCAATCATAAAATAGTCTAATATCTTCATTTTTTCAACATACGTAGCTATTACCCTCGAAAACTAAAACTTTTGAATAGGAAAAGAGCCTTTAATCACATTCTTTACCATTTGCAATCATAAAATAGTCTAATATCTTCATTTTTTCAACATACGTAGCTATTACCCTCGAAAACTAAAACTTTTGACAATAGGAAAAGAGCCTTAATCACATTCTTTACCATGTGCAATCATAAAATTCTAATATCTTCATTTTTTCAACAACATAGCTATTACCCTCGAAAACTAAAACTTTTGACATAGGAAAAGAGCCTTTAATCACATTCTTTACCATTTGCAATCATAAAATAGTCTAATATCTTCATTTTTTCCAACATACGTAGCTATTACCCTCGAAAACTAAAACTTTTGAAACAGGAAAAGAGCCTTTAATCACATTCTTTACCATTTGCAATCATAAAATAGTCTAATATCTTCATTTTTTCAACATACGTAGCTATTACCCTCGAAAACTAAAACTTTTGACATAGGAAAAGAGCCTTTAATCACATTCTTTACCATTTGCAATCATAAAATAGTCTAATATCTTCATTTTTTCAACATACGTAGCTATTACCCTCGAAAACTAAAACTTTTGACATAGGAAAAGAGCCTTTGATCACATTCTTTACCATTTGCAATCATAAAATAGTCTAATATCTTCATTTTTTCAACATACGTAGCTCTTACCCCCGAAAACTAAAACTTTTGACATAGGAAAAGAGCCTTTGATCACATTCTTTACCATGTGCAATCATAAAATAGTCTAATATCTTCATTTTTTCAACAACGTAGCTATTACCCTCGAAAACTAAAACTTTTGAAATAGGAAAAGAGCCTTTAATCACATTCTTTACCATGTGCAATCATAAAATAGTCTAATATCTTCATTTTTTCCAACATACGTAGCTATTACCCTCGAAAACTAAAACTTTTGACATAGGAAAAGAGCCTTTAATCACATTCTTTACCATTTGCAATCATAAAATAGTCTAATATCTTCATTTTTTCAACATACGTAGCTATTACCCTCGAAAACTAAAACTTTTGACATAGGAAAAGAGCCTTTAATCACATTCTTTACCATGTGCAATCATAAAATAGTCTAATATCTTCATTTTTTCCAACATACGTAGCTATTACCCTCGAAAACTAAAACTTTTGAAATAGGAAAAGAGCCTTTAATCACATTCTTTACCATGTGCAATCATAAAATAGTCTAATATCTTCATTTTTTCAACATACGTAGCTATTACCCTCGAAAACTAAAACTTTTGACATAGGAAAAGAGCCTTTAATCACATTCTTTACCATTTGCAATCATAAAATAGTCTAATATCTTCATTTTTTCAACATACAGCTATTACCCTCGAAAACTAAAACTTTTGACATAGGAAAAGAGCCTTTAATCACATTCTTTACCATTTGCAATCATAAAATAGTCTAATATCTTCATTTTTTCAACATACGTAGCTATTACCCTCGAAAACTAAAACTTTTGACATAGGAAAAGAGCCTTTAATCACATTCTTTACCATGTGCAATCATAAAATAGTCTAATATCTTCATTTTTTCAACATACGTAGCTATTACCCTCGAAAACTAAAACTTTTGACATAGGAAAAGAGCCTTTAATCACATTCTTTACCATTTGCAATCATAAAATAGTCTAATATCTTCATTTTTTCAACATACGTAGCTATTACCCCGAAAACTAAAACTTTTGAATAGGAAAAGAGCCTTTAATCACATTCTTTACCATTTGCAATCATAAAATAGTCTAATATCTTCATTTTTTCAACATACGTAGCTATTACCCTCGAAAACTAAAACTTTTGAAATAGGAAAAGAGCCTTTAATCACATTCTTTACCATTTGCAATCATAAAATAGTCTAATATCTTCATTTTTTCAACATACATAGCTATTACCCTCGAAAACTAAAACTTTTGACATAGGAAAAGAGCCTTTAATCACATTCTTTACCATTTGCAATCATAAAATAGTCTAATATCTTCATTTTTTCAACATACGTAGCTATTACCCTCGAAAACTAAAACTTTTGAAATAGGAAAAGAGCCTTTAATCACATTCTTTACCATTTGCAATCATAAAATAGTCTAATATCTTCATTTTTTCAACATACGTAGCTATTACCCCGAAAACTAAAACTTTTGAAATAGGAAAAGAGCCTTTAATCACATTCTTTACCATGTGCAATCATAAAATAGTCTAATATCTTCATTTTTTCCAACATACAGCTATTACCCTCGAAAACTAAAACTTTTGACATAGGAAAAGAGCCTTTAATCACATTCTTTACCATTTGCAATCATAAAATAGTCTAATATCTTCATTTTTTCAACATACGTAGCTATTACCCTCGAAAACTAAAACTTTTGACATAGGAAAAGAGCCTTTAATCACATTCTTTACCATGTGCAATCATAAAATAGTCTAATATCTTCATTTTTTCAACATACAGCTATTACCCTCGAAAACTAAAACTTTTGACATAGGAAAAGAGCCTTTAATCACATTCTTTACCATTTGCAATCATAAAATAGTCTAATATCTTCATTTTTTCAACATACGTAGCTATTACCCTCGAAAACTAAAACTTTTGACATAGGAAAAGAGCCTTTAATCACATTCTTTACCATGTGCAATCATAAAATAGTCTAATATCTTCATTTTTTCAACATACGTAGCTATTACCCTCGAAAACTAAAACTTTTGACATAGGAAAAGAGCCTTTAATCACATTCTTTACCATGTGCAATCATAAAATAGTCTAATATCTTCATTTTTTCAACATACGTAGCTATTACCCTCGAAAACTAAAACTTTTGACATAGGAAAAGAGCCTTTAATCACATTCTTTACCATTTGCAATCATAAAATAGTCTAATATCTTCATTTTTTCAACATACGTAGCTATTACCCTCGAAAACTAAAACTTTTGAAATAGGAAAAGAGCCTTTAATCACATTCTTTACCATTTGCAATCATAAAATAGTCTAATATCTTCATTTTTTCAACATACGTAGCTATTACCCTCGAAAACTAAAACTTTTGACAATAGGAAAAGAGCCTTTAATCACATTCTTTACCATTTGCAATCATAAAATAGTCTAATATCTTCATTTTTCAACATACGTAGCTATTACCCTCGAAAACTAAAACTTTTGAAATAGGAAAAGAGCCTTTAATCACATTCTTTACCATGTGCAATCATAAAATAGTCTAATATCTTCATTTTTTCAACATACGTAGCTATTACCCTCGAAAACTAAAACTTTTGACATAGGAAAAGAGCCTTTAATCACATTCTTTACCATTTGCAATCATAAAATAGTCTAATATCTTCATTTTTTCAACATACGTAGCTATTACCCTCGAAAACTAAAACTTTTGAATAGGAAAAGAGCCTTTAATCACATTCTTTACCATTTGCAATCATAAAATAGTCTAATATCTTCATTTTTTCAACATACGTAGCTATTACCCTCGAAAACTAAAACTTTTGACATAGGAAAAGAGCCTTTAATCACATTCTTTACCATTTGCAATCATAAAATAGTCTAATATCTTCATTTTTTCAACATACGTAGCTATTACCCTCGAAAACTAAAACTTTTGAAATAGGAAAAGAGCCTTTAATCACATTCTTTACCATTTGCAATCATAAAATAGTCTAATATCTTCATTTTTTCAACATACGTAGCTATTACCCTCGAAAACTAAAACTTTTGACATAGGAAAAGAGCCTTTAATCACATTCTTTACCATTTGCAATCATAAAATAGTCTAATATCTTCATTTTTCAACATACGTAGCTATTACCCTCGAAAACTAAAACTTTTGACATAGGAAAAGAGCCTTTAATCACATTCTTTACCATTTGCAATCATAAAATAGTCTAATATCTTCATTTTTTCAACATACGTAGCTATTACCCTCGAAAACTAAAACTTTTGACATAGGAAAAGAGCCTTTAATCACATTCTTTACCATGTGCAATCATAAAATAGTCTAATATCTTCATTTTTTCAACATACAGCTATTACCCTCGAAAACTAAAACTTTTGACATAGGAAAAGAGCCTTTAATCACATTCTTTACCATTTGCAATCATAAAATAGTCTAATATCTTCATTTTTTCAACATACGTAGCTATTACCCTCGAAAACTAAAACTTTTGACATAGGAAAAGAGCCTTTAATCACATTCTTTACCATGTGCAATCATAAAATAGTCTAATATCTTCATTTTTTCACAACAGCTATTACCCTCGAAAACTAAAACTTTTGACATAGGAAAAGAGCCTTTAATCACATTCTTTACCATTTGCAATCATAAAATAGTCTAATATCTTCATTTTTTCAACATACGTAGCTATTACCCTCGAAAACTAAAACTTTTGAAATAGGAAAAGAGCCTTTAATCACATTCTTTACCATTTGCAATCATAAAATAGTCTAATATCTTCATTTTTTCAACATACGTAGCTATTACCCTCGAAAACTAAAACTTTTGACATAGGAAAAGAGCCTTTAATCACATTCTTTACCATGTGCAATCATAAAATAGTCTAATATCTTCATTTTTTCCAACATACGTAGCTATTACCCTCGAAAACTAAAACTTTTGACAATAGGAAAAGAGCCTTTAATCACATTCTTTACCATTTGCAATCATAAAATAGTCTAATATCTTCATTTTTTCAACATACGTAGCTATTACCCTCGAAAACTAAAACTTTTGACAAGGAAAAGAGCCTTTAATCACATTCTTTACCATTTGCAATCATAAAATAGTCTAATATCTTCATTTTTTCAACATACGTAGCTATTACCCTCGAAAACTAAAACTTTTGAAATAGGAAAAGAGCCTTTAATCACATTCTTTACCATTTGCAATCATAAAATAGTCTAATATCTTCATTTTTTCAACATACGTAGCTATTACCCTCGAAAACTAAAACTTTTGACATAGGAAAAGAGCCTTTAATCACATTCTTTACCATTTGCAATCATAAAATAGTCTAATATCTTCATTTTTTCAACATACGTAGCTATTACCCTCGAAAACTAAAACTTTTGACATAGGAAAAGAGCCTTTAATCACATTCTTTACCATTTGCAATCATAAAATAGTCTAATATCTTCATTTTTTCAACATACGTAGCTATTACCCTCGAAAACTAAAACTTTTGACATAGGAAAAGAGCCTTTAATCACATTCTTTACCATGTGCAATCATAAAATAGTCTAATATCTTCATTTTTTCAACATACAGCTATTACCCTCGAAAACTAAAACTTTTGACATAGGAAAAGAGCCTTTAATCACATTCTTTACCATTTGCAATCATAAAATAGTCTAATATCTTCATTTTTTCAACATACGTAGCTATTACCCTCGAAAACTAAAACTTTTGACATAGGAAAAGAGCCTTTAATCACATTCTTTACCATGTGCAATCATAAAATAGTCTAATATCTTCATTTTTTCAACATACAGCTATTACCCTCGAAAACTAAAACTTTTGACATAGGAAAAGAGCCTTTAATCACATTCTTTACCATTTGCAATCATAAAATAGTCTAATATCTTCATTTTTTCAACATACGTAGCTATTACCCTCGAAAACTAAAACTTTTGACATAGGAAAAGAGCCTTTAATCACATTCTTTACCATGTGCAATCATAAAATAGTCTAATATCTTCATTTTTTCAACATACAGCTATTACCCTCGAAAACTAAAACTTTTGACATAGGAAAAGAGCCTTTAATCACATTCTTTACCATTTGCAATCATAAAATAGTCTAATATCTTCATTTTTTCAACATACGTAGCTATTACCCTCGAAAACTAAAACTTTTGACATAGGAAAAGAGCCTTTAATCACATTCTTTACCATGTGCAATCATAAAATAGTCTAATATCTTCATTTTTTCAACATACAAAGCTATTACCCTCGAAAACTAAAACTTTTGACATAGGAAAAGAGCCTTTAATCACATTCTTTACCATTTGCAATCATAAAATAGTCTAATATCTTAATTTTTTCAACATACGTAGCTATTACCCTCGAAAACTAAAACTTTTGACAATAGGAAAAGAGCCTTTAATCACATTCTTTACCATTTGCAATCATAAAATAGTCTAATATCTTCATTTTTTCAACATACGTAGCTATTACCCTCGAAAACTAAAACTTTTGAATAGGAAAAGAGCCTTTAATCACATTCTTTACCATGTGCAATCATAGAATAGTCTAATATCTTCATTTTTTCCAACATACATAGCTATTACCCTCGAAAACTAAAACTTTTGACATAGGAAAAGAGCCTTTAATCACATTCTTTACCATTTGCAATCATAAAATAGTCTAATATCTTCATTTTTTCAACATACGTAGCTATTACCCTCGAAAACTAAAACTTTTGAAAGGAAAAGAGCCTTTAATCACATTCTTTACCATTTGCAATCATAAAATAGTCTAATATCTTCATTTTTTCAACATACGTAGCTATTACCCTCGAAAACTAAAACTTTTGAAATAGGAAAAGAGCCTTTAATCACATTCTTTACCATTTGCAATCATAAAATAGTCTAATATCTTCATTTTTTCAACATACGTAGCTATTACCCTCGAAAACTAAAACTTTTGACATAGGAAAAGAGCCTTTAATCACATTCTTTACCATTTGCAATCATAAAATAGTCTAATATCTTCATTTTTTCAACATACGTAGCTATTACCCTCGAAAACTAAAACTTTTGACATAGGAAAAGAGCCTTTAATCACATTCTTTACCATGTGCAATCATAAAATAGTCTAATATCTTCATTTTTTCAACATACGTAGCTATTACCCTCGAAAACTAAAACTTTTGACATAGGAAAAGAGCCTTTAATCACATTCTTTACCATGTGCAATCATAAAATAGTCTAATATCTTCATTTTTTCCAACATACGTAGCTATTACCCTCGAAAACTAAAACTTTTGACATAGGAAAAGAGCCTTTAATCACATTCTTTACCATTTGCAATCATAAAATAGTCTAATATCTTCATTTTTTCAACATACGTAGCTATTACCCTCGAAAACTAAAACTTTTGACATAGGAAAAGAGCCTTTAATCACATTCTTTACCATGTGCAATCATAAAATAGTCTAATATCTTCATTTTTTCCAACATAAGCTATTACCCTCGAAAACTAAAACTTTTGAAATAGGAAAAGAGCCTTTAATCACATTCTTTACCATTTGCAATCATAAAATAGTCTAATATCTTCATTTTTTCAACATACGTAGCTATTACCCTCGAAAACTAAAACTTTTGACATAGGAAAAGAGCCTTTAATCACATTCTTTACCATTTGCAATCATAAAATAGTCTAATATCTTCATTTTTTCAACATACGTAGCTATTACCCTCGAAAACTAAAACTTTTGACATAGGAAAAGAGCCTTTAATCACATTCTTTACCATTTGCAATCATAAAATAGTCTAATATCTTCATTTTTTCAACATACGTAGCTATTACCCTCGAAAACTAAAACTTTTGACATAGGAAAAGAGCCTTTAATCACATTCTTTACCATTTGCAATCATAAAATAGTCTAATATCTTCATTTTTCAACATACGTAGCTATTACCCTCGAAAACTAAAACTTTTGAAATAGGAAAAGAGCCTTTAATCACATTCTTTACCATGTGCAATCATAAAATAGTCTAATATCTTCATTTTTTCAACATACAGCTATTACCCTCGAAAACTAAAACTTTTGAATAGGAAAAGAGCCTTTAATCACATTCTTTACCATTTGCAATCATAAAATAGTCTAATATCTTCATTTTTTCAACATACGTAGCTATTACCCTCGAAAACTAAAACTTTTGACATAGGAAAAGAGCCTTTAATCACATTCTTTACCATGTGCAATCATAAAATAGTCTAATATCTTCATTTTTTCCAACATACGTAGCTATTACCCTCGAAAACTAAAACTTTTGACATAGGAAAAGAGCCTTTAATCACATTCTTTACCATTTGCAATCATAAAATAGTCTAATATCTTCATTTTTTCAACATACGTAGCTATTACCCTCGAAAACTAAAACTTTTGACATAGGAAAAGAGCCTTTAATCACATTCTTTACCATTTGCAATCATAAAATAGTCTAATATCTTCATTTTTTCAACATACGTAGCTATTACCCTCGAAAACTAAAACTTTTGACATAGGAAAAGAGCCTTTAATCACATTCTTTACCATTTGCAATCATAAAATAGTCTAATATCTTCATTTTTTCAACATACGTAGCTATTACCCTCGAAAACTAAAACTTTTGAAATAGGAAAAGAGCCTTTAATCACATTCTTTACCATGTGCAATCATAAAATAGTCTAATATCTTCATTTTTTCACAACATAGCTATTACCCTCGAAAACTAAAACTTTTGACATAGGAAAAGAGCCTTTAATCACATTCTTTACCATTTGCAATCATAAAATAGTCTAATATCTTCATTTTTTCAACATACGTAGCTATTACCCTCGAAAACTAAAACTTTTGACATAGGAAAAGAGCCTTTAATCACATTCTTTACCATTTGCAATCATAAAATAGTCTAATATCTTCATTTTTTCAACATACGTAGCTATTACCCTCGAAAACTAAAACTTTTGAATAGGAAAAGAGCCTTTAATCACATTCTTTACCATTTGCAATCATAAAATAGTCTAATATCTTCATTTTTTCAACATACGTAGCTATTACCCTCGAAAACTAAAACTTTTGACATAACAAAAGAGCCTTTAATCACATTCTTTACCATTTGCAATCATAAAATAGTCTAATATCTTCATTTTTTCAACATACGTAGCTATTACCCTCGAAAACTAAAACTTTTGACATAGGAAAAGAGCCTTTAATCACATTCTTTACCATTTGCAATCATAAAATAGTCTAATATCTTCATTTTTTCAACATACGTAGCTATTACCCTCGAAAACTAAAACTTTTGACATAGGAAAAGAGCCTTTAATCACATTCTTTACCATGTGCAATCATAAAATAGTCTAATATCTTCATTTTTTCCAACATACGTAGCTATTACCCTCGAAAACTAAAACTTTTGACATAGGAAAAGAGCCTTTAATCACATTCTTTACCATTTGCAATCATAAAATAGTCTAATATCTTCATTTTTTCAACATACGTAGCTATTACCCTCGAAAACTAAAACTTTTGACATAGGAAAAGAGCCTTTAATCACATTCTTTACCATGTGCAATCATAAAATAGTCTAATATCTTCATTTTTTCAACATACGTAGCTATTACCCTCGAAAACTAAAACTTTTGACATAGGAAAAGAGCCTTTAATCACATTCTTTACCATGTGCAATCATAAAATAGTCTAATATCTTCATTTTTTCAACATACGTAGCTATTACCCTCGAAAACTAAAACTTTTGACATAGGAAAAGAGCCTTTAATCACATTCTTTACCATTTGCAATCATAAAATAGTCTAATATCTTCATTTTTTCAACATACGTAGCTATTACCCTCGAAAACTAAAACTTTTGACATAGGAAAAGAGCCTTTAATCACATTCTTTACCATTTGCAATCATAAAATAGTCTAATATCTTCATTTTTTCAACATACGTAGCTATTACCCTCGAAAACTAAAACTTTTGACATAGGAAAAGAGCCTTTAATCACATTCTTTACCATGTGCAATCATAAAATAGTCTAATATCTTCATTTTTTCCAACATACGTAGCTATTACCCTCGAAAACTAAAACTTTTGACATAGGAAAAGAGCCTTTAATCACATTCTTTACCATTTGCAATCATAAAATAGTCTAATATCTTCATTTTTTCAACATACGTAGCTATTACCCTCGAAAACTAAAACTTTTGACATAGGAAAAGAGCCTTTAATCACATTCTTTACCATTTGCAATCATAAAATAGTCTAATATCTTCATTTTTTCAACATACGTAGCTATTACCCTCGAAAACTAAAACTTTTGACATAGGAAAAGAGCCTTTAATCACATTCTTTACCATGTGCAATCATAAAATTGTCTAATATCTTCATTTTTTCAACATACGTAGCTATTACCCTCGAAAACTAAAACTTTTGACATAGGAAAAGAGCCTTTAATCACATTCTTTACCATTTGCAATCATAAAATAGTCTAATATCTTCATTTTTTCAACATACGTAGCTATTACCCTCGAAAACTAAAACTTTTGACATAGGAAAAGAGCCTTTAATCACATTCTTTACCATTTGCAATCATAAAATAGTCTAATATCTTCATTTTTTCAACATACGTAGCTATTACCCTCGAAAACTAAAACTTTTGACATAGGAAAAGAGCCTTTAATCACATTCTTTACCATTTGCAATCATAAAATAGTCTAATATCTTCATTTTTTCAACATACGTAGCTATTACCCTCGAAAACTAAAACTTTTGACATAGGAAAAGAGCCTTTAATCACATTCTTTACCATTTGCAATCATAAAATAGTCTAATATCTTCATTTTTTCCAACATACGTAGCTATTACCCTCGAAAACTAAAACTTTTGAAATAGGAAAAGAGCCTTTAATCACATTCTTTACCATTTGCAATCATAAAATAGTCTAATATCTTCATTTTTTCAACATACGTAGCTATTACCCTCGAAAACTAAAACTTTTGACATAGGAAAAGAGCCTTTAATCACATTCTTTACCATGTGCAATCATAAAATAGTCTAATATCTTCATTTTTTCCAACATACGTAGCTATTACCCTCGAAAACTAAAACTTTTGACATAGGAAAAGAGCCTTTAATCACATTCTTTACCATTTGCAATCATAAAATAGTCTAATATCTTCATTTTTTCAACATACGTAGCTATTACCCTCGAAAACTAAAACTTTTGACATAGGAAAAGAGCCTTTAATCACATTCTTTACCATTTGCAATCATAAAATAGTCTAATATCTTCATTTTTCAACATACGTAGCTATTACCCTCGAAAACTAAAACTTTTGACATAGGAAAAGAGCCTTTAATCACATTCTTTACCATGTGCAATCATAAAATAGTCTAATATCTTCATTTTTTCAACATACGTAGCTATTACCCTCGAAAACTAAAACTTTTGACATAGGAAAAGAGCCTTTAATCACATTCTTTACCATTTGCAATCATAAAATAGTCTAATATCTTCATTTTTTCAACATACGTAGCTATTACCCTCGAAAACTAAAACTTTTGACATAGGAAAAGAGCCTTTAATCACATTCTTTACCATTTGCAATCATAAAATAGTCTAATATCTTCATTTTTTCAACATACGTAGCTATTACCCTCGAAAACTAAAACTTTTGACATAGGAAAAGAGCCTTTAATCACATTCTTTACCATTTGCAATCATAAAATAGTCTAATATCTTCATTTTTTCAACATACGTAGCTATTACCCTCGAAAACTAAAACTTTTGACATAGGAAAAGAGCCTTTAATCACATTCTTTACCATTTGCAATCATAAAATAGTCTAATATCTTCATTTTTTCAACATACGTAGCTATTACCCTCGAAAACTAAAACTTTTGACATAGGAAAAGAGCCTTTAATCACATTCTTTACCATTTGCAATCATAAAATAGTCTAATATCTTCATTTTTTCAACATACGTAGCTATTACCCTCGAAAACTAAAACTTTTGACATAGGAAAAGAGCCTTTAATCACATTCTTTACCATTTGCAATCATAAAATAGTCTAATATCTTCATTTTTTCAACATACGTAGCTATTACCCTCGAAAACTAAAACTTTTGACATAGGAAAAGAGCCTTTAATCACATTCTTTACCATTTGCAATCATAAAATAGTCTAATATCTTCATTTTTTCAACATACGTAGCTATTACCCTCGAAAACTAAAACTTTTGACATAGGAAAAGAGCCTTTAATCACATTCTTTACCATTTGCAATCATAAAATAGTCTAATATCTTCATTTTTTCAACATACGTAGCTATTACCCTCGAAAACTAAAACTTTTGACATAGGAAAAGAGCCTTTAATCACATTCTTTACCATTTGCAATCATAAAATAGTCTAATATCTTCATTTTTCCAACATACGTAGCTATTACCCTCGAAAACTAAAACTTTTGACATAGGAAAAGAGCCTTTAATCACATTCTTTACCATGTGCAATCATAAAATAGTCTAATATCTTCATTTTTTCAACATACGTAGCTATTACCCTCGAAAACTAAAACTTTTGACATAGGAAAAGAGCCTTTAATCACATTCTTTACCATTTGCAATCATAAAATAGTCTAATATCTTCATTTTTTCAACATACGTAGCTATTACCCTCGAAAACTAAAACTTTTGACATAGGAAAAGAGCCTTTAATCACATTCTTTACCATGTTGCAATCATAAAATAGTCTAATATCTTCATTTTTTCAACATACGTAGCTATTACCCTCGAAAACTAAAACTTTTGACATAGGAAAAGAGCCTTTAATCACATTCTTTACCATGTGCAATCATAAAATAGTCTAATATCTTCATTTTTTCAACATACGTAGCTATTACCCTCGAAAACTAAAACTTTTGACATAGGAAAAGAGCCTTTAATCACATTCTTTACCATTTGCAATCATAAAATAGTCTAATATCTTCATTTTTTCAACATACGTAGCTATTACCCTCGAAAACTAAAACTTTTGACATAGGAAAAGAGCCTTTAATCACATTCTTTACCATGTGCAATCATAAAATAGTCTAATATCTTCATTTTTTCACAACATAAGCTATTACCCTCGAAAACTAAAACTTTTGACATAGGAAAAGAGCCTTTAATCACATTCTTTACCATTTGCAATCATAAAATAGTCTAATATCTTCATTTTTTCAACATACGTAGCTATTACCCTCGAAAACTAAAACTTTTGACATAGGAAAAGAGCCTTTAATCACATTCTTTACCATTTGCAATCATAAAATAGTCTAATATCTTCATTTTTTCAACATACGTAGCTATTACCCTCGAAAACTAAAACTTTTGAAATAGGAAAAGAGCCTTTAATCACATTCTTTACCATTGCAATCATAAAATAGTCTAATATCTTCATTTTTTCAACATACTAGCTATTACCCTCGAAAACTAAAACTTTTGACATAGGAAAAGAGCCTTTAATCACATTCTTTACCATTTGCAATCATAAAATAGTCTAATATCTTCATTTTTTCAACATACGTAGCTATTACCCTCGAAAACTAAAACTTTTGACATAGGAAAAGAGCCTTTAATCACATTCTTTACCATTTGCAATCATAAAATAGTCTAATATCTTCATTTTTTCAACATACGTAGCTATTACCCTCGAAAACTAAAACTTTTGACATAGGAAAAGAGCCTTTAATCACATTCTTTACCATTTGCAATCATAAAATAGTCTAATATCTTCATTTTTTCAACATACGTAGCTATTACCCTCGAAAACTAAAACTTTTGACATAGGAAAAGAGCCTTTAATCACATTCTTTACCATTTGCAATCATAAAATAGTCTAATATCTTCATTTTTTCAACATACGTAGCTATTACCCTCGAAAACTAAAACTTTTGACATAGGAAAAGAGCCTTTAATCACATTCTTTACCATGTGCAATCATAAAATAGTCTAATATCTTCATTTTTTCAACATACGTAGCTATTACCCTCGAAAACTAAAACTTTTGAAATAGGAAAAGAGCCTTTAATCACATTCTTTACCATTTGCAATCATAAAATAGTCTAATATCTTCATTTTTTCAACATACGTAGCTATTACCCTCGAAAACTAAAACTTTTGACATAGGAAAAGAGCCTTTAATCACATTCTTTACCATTTGCAATCATAAAATAGTCTAATATCTTCATTTTTTCAACATACGTAGCTATTACCCTCGAAAACTAAAACTTTTGACATAGGAAAAGAGCCTTTAATCACATTCTTTACCATGTGCAATCATAAAATAGTCTAATATCTTCATTTTTTCAACATACAGCTATTACCCTCGAAAACTAAAACTTTTGACATAGGAAAAGAGCCTTTAATCACATTCTTTACCATTTGCAATCATAAAATAGTCTAATATCTTCATTTTTTCAACATACGTAGCTATTACCCTCGAAAACTAAAACTTTTGAAATAGGAAAAGAGCCTTTAATCACATTCTTTACCATTTGCAATCATAAAATAGTCTAATATCTTCATTTTTTCAACATACGTAGCTATTACCCTCGAAAACTAAAACTTTTGACATAGGAAAAGAGCCTTTAATCACATTCTTTACCATTTGCAATCATAAAATAGTCTAATATCTTCATTTTTTCAACATACGTAGCTATTACCCTCGAAAACTAAAACTTTTGACATAGGAAAAGAGCCTTTAATCACATTCTTTACCATGTGCAATCATAAAATAGTCTAATATCTTCATTTTTTCCAACATACGTAGCTATTACCCTCGAAAACTAAAACTTTTGACATAGGAAAAGAGCCTTTAATCACATTCTTTACCATTTGCAATCATAAAATAGTCTAATATCTTCATTTTTTCAACATACGTAGCTATTACCCTCGAAAACTAAAACTTTTGACATAGGAAAAGAGCCTTTAATCACATTCTTTACCATTTGCAATCATAAAATAGTCTAATATCTTCATTTTTTCAACATACGTAGCTATTACCCTCGAAAACTAAAACTTTTGACATAGGAAAAGAGCCTTTAATCACATTCTTTACCATTTGCAATCATAAAATAGTCTAATATCTTCATTTTTTCAACATACGTAGCTATTACCCTCGAAAACTAAAACTTTTGAAATAGGAAAAGAGCCTTTAATCACATTCTTTACCATGTGCAATCATAAAATAGTCTAATATCTTCATTTTTTCAACATACTGTAGCTATTACCCTCGAAAACTAAAACTTTTGACATAGGAAAAGAGCCTTTAATCACATTCTTTACCATTTGCAATCATAAAATAGTCTAATATCTTCATTTTTTCAACATACGTAGCTATTACCCTCGAAAACTAAAACTTTTGAAAGGAAAAGAGCCTTTAATCACATTCTTTACCATGTTGCAATCATAAAATAGTCTAATATCTTCATTTTTTCAACATACGTAGCTATTACCCTCGAAAACTAAAACTTTTGACATAGGAAAAGAGCCTTTAATCACATTCTTTACCATTTGCAATCATAAAATAGTCTAATATCTTCATTTTTCAACATACGTAGCTATTACCCTCGAAAACTAAAACTTTTGACATAACAAAAGAGCCTTTAATCACATTCTTTACCATTTGCAATCATAAAATAGTCTAATATCTTCATTTTTTCAACATACGTAGCTATTACCCTCGAAAACTAAAACTTTTGACATAGGAAAAGAGCCTTTAATCACATTCTTTACCATGTGCAATCATAAAATAGTCTAATATCTTCATTTTTTCAACATACGTAGCTATTACCCTCGAAAACTAAAACTTTTGACATAGGAAAAGAGCCTTTAATCACATTCTTTACCATTTGCAATCATAAAATAGTCTAATATCTTCATTTTTTCCAACATACGTAGCTATTACCCGAAAACTAAAACTTTTGACATAGGAAAAGAGCCTTTAATCACATTCTTTACCATTGCAATCATAAAATAGTCTAATATCTTCATTTTTTCAACATACGTAGCTATTACCCTCGAAAACTAAAACTTTTGACATAGGAAAAGAGCCTTTAATCACATTCTTTACCATTTGCAATCATAAAATAGTCTAATATCTTCATTTTTTCAACATACGTAGCTATTACCCTCGAAAACTAAAACTTTTGACATAGGAAAAGAGCCTTTAATCACATTCTTTACCATGTGCAATCATAAAATAGTCTAATATCTTCATTTTTCAACATACGTAGCTATTACCCTCGAAAACTAAAACTTTTGAAATAGGAAAAGAGCCTTTAATCACATTCTTTACCATTTGCAATCATAAAATAGTCTAATATCTTCATTTTTTCAACATACGTAGCTATTACCCTCGAAAACTAAAACTTTTGACATAGGAAAAGAGCCTTTAATCACATTCTTTACCATTTGCAATCATAAAATAGTCTAATATCTTCATTTTTTCAACATACGTAGCTATTACCCTCGAAAACTAAAACTTTTGACATAGGAAAAGAGCCTTTAATCACATTCTTTACCATGTGCAATCATAAAATAGTCTAATATCTTCATTTTTTCAACATACGTAGCTATTACCCTCGAAAACTAAAACTTTTGACATAGGAAAAGAGCCTTTAATCACATTCTTTACCATGTGCAATCATAAAATAGTCTAATATCTTCATTTTTTCAACATACGTAGCTATTACCCTCGAAAACTAAAACTTTTGACATAGGAAAAGAGCCTTTAATCACATTCTTTACCATTTGCAATCATAAAATAGTCTAATATCTTCATTTTTTCAACATACGTAGCTATTACCCTCGAAAACTAAAACTTTTGACATAGGAAAAGAGCCTTTAATCACATTCTTTACCATGTGCAATCATAAAATAGTCTAATATCTTCATTTTTTCAACATACGTAGCTATTACCCTCGAAAACTAAAACTTTTGACATAGGAAAAGAGCCTTTAATCACATTCTTTACCATGTGCAATCATAAAATAGTCTAATATCTTCATTTTTTCAACATACGTAGCTATTACCCTCGAAAACTAAAACTTTTGACATAGGAAAAGAGCCTTTAATCACATTCTTTACCATTTGCAATCATAAAATAGTCTAATATCTTCATTTTTTCAACATACGTAGCTATTACCCTCGAAAACTAAAACTTTTGACATAGGAAAAGAGCCTTTAATCACATTCTTTACCATTTGCAATCATAAAATAGTCTAATATCTTCATTTTTTCAACATACGTAGCTATTACCCTCGAAAACTAAAACTTTTGACATAGGAAAAGAGCCTTTAATCACATTCTTTACCATTTGCAATCATAAAATAGTCTAATATCTTCATTTTTTCAACATACGTAGCTATTACCCTCGAAAACTAAAACTTTTGACATAGGAAAAGAGCCTTTAATCACATTCTTTACCATTTGCAATCATAAAATAGTCTAATATCTTCATTTTTTCAACATACGTAGCTATTACCCTCGAAAACTAAAACTTTTGACATAGGAAAAGAGCCTTTAATCACATTCTTTACCATGTGCAATCATAAAATAGTCTAATATCTTCATTTTTTCAACATACGTAGCTATTACCCTCGAAAACTAAAACTTTTGACATAGGAAAAGAGCCTTTAATCACATTCTTTACCATGTGCAATCATAAAATAGTCTAATATCTTCATTTTTTCAACATACGTAGCTATTACCCTCGAAAACTAAAACTTTTGACATAGGAAAAGAGCCTTTAATCACATTCTTTACCATTTGCAATCATAAAATAGTCTAATATCTTCATTTTTTCAACATACGTAGCTATTACCCTCGAAAACTAAAACTTTTGACATAGGAAAAGAGCCTTTAATCACATTCTTTACCATGTGCAATCATAAAATAGTCTAATATCTTCATTTTTTCAACATACGTAGCTATTACCCTCGAAAACTAAAACTTTTGACATAGGAAAAGAGCCTTTAATCACATTCTTTACCATGTGCAATCATAAAATAGTCTAATATCTTCATTTTTTCAACATACGTAGCTATTACCCTCGAAAACTAAAACTTTTGACATAGGAAAAGAGCCTTTAATCACATTCTTTACCATTTGCAATCATAAAATAGTCTAATATCTTCATTTTTTCAACATACGTAGCTATTACCCTCGAAAACTAAAACTTTTGACATAGGAAAAGAGCCTTTAATCACATTCTTTACCATTTGCAATCATAAAATAGTCTAATATCTTCATTTTTTCAACATACGTAGCTATTACCCTCGAAAACTAAAACTTTTGACATAGGAAAAGAGCCTTTAATCACATTCTTTACCATGTGCAATCATAAAATAGTCTAATATCTTCATTTTTTCAACATACAGCTATTACCCTCGAAAACTAAAACTTTTGACATAGGAAAAGAGCCTTTAATCACATTCTTTACCATTTGCAATCATAAAATAGTCTAATATCTTCATTTTTTCAACATACGTAGCTATTACCCTCGAAAACTAAAACTTTTGACATAGGAAAAGAGCCTTTAATCACATTCTTTACCATTTGCAATCATAAAATAGTCTAATATCTTCATTTTTTCAACATACGTAGCTATTACCCTCGAAAACTAAAACTTTTGACATAGGAAAAGAGCCTTTAATCACATTCTTTACCATTTGCAATCATAAAATAGTCTAATATCTTCATTTTTTCAACATACGTAGCTATTACCCTCGAAAACTAAAACTTTTGACATAGGAAAAGAGCCTTTAATCACATTCTTTACCATTTGCAATCATAAAATAGTCTAATATCTTCATTTTTTCAACATACGTAGCTATTACCCTCGAAAACTAAAACTTTTGACATAGGAAAAGAGCCTTTAATCACATTCTTTACCATTTGCAATCATAAAATAGTCTAATATCTTCATTTTTTCAACATACGTAGCTATTACCCTCGAAAACTAAAACTTTTGACATAGGAAAAGAGCCTTTAATCACATTCTTTACCATTTGCAATCATAAAATAGTCTAATATCTTCATTTTTTCAACATACGTAGCTATTACCCTCGAAAACTAAAACTTTTGACATAGGAAAAGAGCCTTTAATCACATTCTTTACCATGTGCAATCATAAAATAGTCTAATATCTTCATTTTTTCAACATACGTAGCTATTACCCTCGAAAACTAAAACTTTTGACAATAGGAAAAGAGCCTTTAATCACATTCTTTACCATTTGCAATCATAATATAGTCTAATATCTTCATTTTTTCAACATACGTAGCTATTACCCTCGAAAACTAAAACTTTTGACATAGGAAAAGAGCCTTTAATCACATTCTTTACCATGTGCAATCATAAAATAGTCTAATATCTTCATTTTTTCAACATACGTAGCTATTACCCTCGAAAACTAAAACTTTTGACATAGGAAAAGAGCCTTTAATCACATTCTTTACCATTTGCAATCATAAAATAGTCTAATATCTTCATTTTTTCAACATACGTAGCTATTACCCTCGAAAACTAAAACTTTTGACATAGGAAAAGAGCCTTTAATCACATTCTTTACCATGTGCAATCATAAAATAGTCTAATATCTTCATTTTTTCAACATACGTAGCTATTACCCTCGAAAACTAAAACTTTTGACATAGGAAAAGAGCCTTTAATCACATTCTTTACCATTTGCAATCATAAAATAGTCTAATATCTTCATTTTTTCAACATACGTAGCTATTACCCTCGAAAACTAAAACTTTTGACATAGGAAAAGAGCCTTTAATCACATTCTTTACCATTTGCAATCATAAAATAGTCTAATATCTTCATTTTTTCAACATACGTAGCTATTACCCTCGAAAACTAAAACTTTTGACATAGGAAAAGAGCCTTTAATCACATTCTTTACCATTGCAATCATAAAATAGTCTAATATCTTCATTTTTTCAACATACGTAGCTATTACCCTCGAAAACTAAAACTTTTGACATAGGAAAAGAGCCTTTAATCACATTCTTTACCATTTGCAATCATAAAATAGTCTAATATCTTCATTTTTTCAACATACGTAGCTATTACCCTCGAAAACTAAAACTTTTGACATAGGAAAAGAGCCTTTAATCACATTCTTTACCATTTGCAATCATAAAATAGTCTAATATCTTCATTTTTTCAACATACGTAGCTATTACCCTCGAAAACTAAAACTTTTGACAATAGGAAAAGAGCCTTTAATCACATTCTTTACCATTTGCAATCATAAAATAGTCTAATATCTTCATTTTTTCAACATACGTAGCTATTACCCTCGAAAACTAAAACTTTTGACATAGGAAAAGAGCCTTTAATCACATTCTTTACCATTTGCAATCATAAAATAGTCTAATATCTTCATTTTTTCAACATACGTAGCTATTACCCTCGAAAACTAAAACTTTTGACATAGGAAAAGAGCCTTTAATCACATTCTTTACCATGTGCAATCATAAAATAGTCTAATATCTTCATTTTTTCAACATACGTAGCTATTACCCTCGAAAACTAAAACTTTTGACATAGGAAAAGAGCCTTTAATCACATTCTTTACCATGTGCAATCATAAAATAGTCTAATATCTTCATTTTTTCAACATACGTAGCTATTACCCTCGAAAACTAAAACTTTTGACATAGGAAAAGAGCCTTTAATCACATTCTTTACCATTTGCAATCATAAAATAGTCTAATATCTTCATTTTTTCAACATACGTAGCTATTACCCTCGAAAACTAAAACTTTTGACATAGGAAAAGAGCCTTTAATCACATTCTTTACCATGTGCAATCATAAAATAGTCTAATATCTTCATTTTTTCAACATACGTAGCTATTACCCTCGAAAACTAAAACTTTTGAATAGGAAAAGAGCCTTTAATCACATTCTTTACCATGTGCAATCATAAAATAGTCTAATATCTTCATTTTTTCAACATACGTAGCTATTACCCTCGAAAACTAAAACTTTTGACATAGGAAAAGAGCCTTTAATCACATTCTTTACCATTTGCAATCATAAAATAGTCTAATATCTTCATTTTTTCAACATACGTAGCTATTACCCTCGAAAACTAAAACTTTTGACATAGGAAAAGAGCCTTTAATCACATTCTTTACCATTTGCAATCATAAAATAGTCTAATATCTTCATTTTTTCAACATACGTAGCTATTACCCTCGAAAACTAAAACTTTTGACATAGGAAAAGAGCCTTTAATCACATTCTTTACCATGTGCAATCATAAAATAGTCTAATATCTTCATTTTTTCAACATACGTAGCTATTACCCTCGAAAACTAAAACTTTTGACATAGGAAAAGAGCCTTTAATCACATTCTTTACCATTTGCAATCATAAAATAGTCTAATATCTTCATTTTTTCAACATACGTAGCTATTACCCTCGAAAACTAAAACTTTTGACATAGGAAAAGAGCCTTTAATCACATTCTTTACCATTTGCAATCATAAAATAGTCTAATATCTTCATTTTTTCAACATACGTAGCTATTACCCTCGAAAACTAAAACTTTTGACATAGGAAAAGAGCCTTTAATCACATTCTTTACCATTTGCAATCATAAAATAGTCTAATATCTTCATTTTTTCAACATACGTAGCTATTACCCTCGAAAACTAAAACTTTTGACATAGGAAAAGAGCCTTTAATCACATTCTTTACCATTGCAATCATAAAATAGTCTAATATCTTCATTTTTTCAACATACGTAGCTATTACCCTCGAAAACTAAAACTTTTGACATAGGAAAAGAGCCTTTAATCACATTCTTTACCATTTGCAATCATAAAATAGTCTAATATCTTCATTTTTTCAACATACGTAGCTATTACCCTCGAAAACTAAAACTTTTGACATAGGAAAAGAGCCTTTAATCACATTCTTTACCATTTGCAATCATAAAATAGTCTAATATCTTCATTTTTTCAACATACGTAGCTATTACCCTCGAAAACTAAAACTTTTGAAATAGGAAAAGAGCCTTTAATCACATTCTTTACCATTTGCAATCATAAAATAGTCTAATATCTTCATTTTTTCAACATACGTAGCTATTACCCTCGAAAACTAAAACTTTTGACATAGGAAAAGAGCCTTTAATCACATTCTTTACCATTTGCAATCATAAAATAGTCTAATATCTTCATTTTTTCAACATACGTAGCTATTACCCTCGAAAACTAAAACTTTTGACATAGGAAAAGAGCCTTTAATCACATTCTTTACCATTTGCAATCATAAAATAGTCTAATATCTTCATTTTTTCAACATACGTAGCTATTACCCTCGAAAACTAAAACTTTTGACATAGGAAAAGAGCCTTTAATCACATTCTTTACCATGTGCAATCATAAAATAGTCTAATATCTTCATTTTTTCAACATACGTAGCTATTACCCTCGAAAACTAAAACTTTTGACATAGGAAAAGAGCCTTTAATCACATTCTTTACCATTTGCAATCATAAAATAGTCTAATATCTTCATTTTTTCAACATACGTAGCTATTACCCTCGAAAACTAAAACTTTTGACATAGGAAAAGAGCCTTTAATCACATTCTTTACCATTTGCAATCATAAAATAGTCTAATATCTTCATTTTTTCAACATACGTAGCTATTACCCTCGAAAACTAAAACTTTTGACATAGGAAAAGAGCCTTTAATCACATTCTTTACCATTTGCAATCATAAAATAGTCTAATATCTTCATTTTTTCAACATACGTAGCTATTACCCTCGAAAACTAAAACTTTTGACATAGGAAAAGAGCCTTTAATCACATTCTTTACCATTTGCAATCATAAAATAGTCTAATATCTTCATTTTTTCAACATACGTAGCTATTACCCTCGAAAACTAAAACTTTTGAAATAGGAAAAGAGCCTTTAATCACATTCTTTACCATGTGCAATCATAAAATAGTCTAATATCTTCATTTTTTCAACATACAGCTATTACCCTCGAAAACTAAAACTTTTGAAATAGGAAAAGAGCCTTTAATCACATTCTTTACCATTTGCAATCATAAAATAGTCTAATATCTTCATTTTTTCAACATACGTAGCTATTACCCTCGAAAACTAAAACTTTTGACATAGGAAAAGAGCCTTTAATCACATTCTTTACCATGTGCAATCATAAAATAGTCTAATATCTTCATTTTTTCCAACATACGTAGCTATTACCCTCGAAAACTAAAACTTTTGACATAGGAAAAGAGCCTTTAATCACATTCTTTACCATTTGCAATCATAAAATAGTCTAATATCTTCATTTTTTCAACATACGTAGCTATTACCCTCGAAAACTAAAACTTTTGACATAGGAAAAGAGCCTTTAATCACATTCTTTACCATTTGCAATCATAAAATAGTCTAATATCTTCATTTTTTCAACATACGTAGCTATTACCCTCGAAAACTAAAACTTTTGAAATAGGAAAAGAGCCTTTAATCACATTCTTTACCATGTGCAATCATAAAATAGTCTAATATCTTCATTTTTTCAACATACGTAGCTATTACCCTCGAAAACTAAAACTTTTGACATAGGAAAAGAGCCTTTAATCACATTCTTTACCATTTGCAATCATAAAATAGTCTAATATCTTCATTTTTTCAACATACGTAGCTATTACCCTCGAAAACTAAAACTTTTGAAATAGGAAAAGAGCCTTTAATCACATTCTTTACCATTTGCAATCATAAAATAGTCTAATATCTTCATTTTTTCAACATACGTAGCTATTACCCTCGAAAACTAAAACTTTTGAAATAGGAAAAGAGCCTTTAATCACATTCTTTACCATTTGCAATCATAAAATAGTCTAATATCTTCATTTTTTCAACATACGTAGCTATTACCCTCGAAAACTAAAACTTTTGACATAGGAAAAGAGCCTTTAATCACATTCTTTACCATTTGCAATCATAAAATAGTCTAATATCTTCATTTTTCCAACATACGTAGCTATTACCCTCGAAAACTAAAACTTTTGACATAGGAAAAGAGCCTTTAATCACATTCTTTACCATGTGCAATCATAAAATAGTCTAATATCTTCATTTTTTCAACATACGTAGCTATTACCCTCGAAAACTAAAACTTTTGACATAGGAAAAGAGCCTTTAATCACATTCTTTACCATGTGCAATCATAAAATTGTCTAATATCTTCATTTTTTCAACATACGTAGCTATTACCCTCGAAAACTAAAACTTTTGACATAGGAAAAGAGCCTTTAATCACATTCTTTACCATGTGCAATCATAAAATAGTCTAATATCTTCATTTTTTCAACATACGTAGCTATTACCCTCGAAAACTAAAACTTTTGACATAGGAAAAGAGCCTTTAATCACATTCTTTACCATGTGCAATCATAAAATAGTCTAATATCTTCATTTTTTCAACATACGTAGCTATTACCCTCGAAAACTAAAACTTTTGAAATAGGAAAAGAGCCTTTAATCACATTCTTTACCATTTGCAATCATAAAATAGTCTAATATCTTCATTTTTTCAACATACGTAGCTATTACCCTCGAAAACTAAAACTTTTGACATAGGAAAAGAGCCTTTAATCACATTCTTTACCATTTGCAATCATAAAATAGTCTAATATCTTCATTTTTTCAACATACGTAGCTATTACCCTCGAAAACTAAAACTTTTGACATAGGAAAAGAGCCTTTAATCACATTCTTTACCATTGCAATCATAAAATAGTCTAATATCTTCATTTTTTCAACATACGTAGCTATTACCCTCGAAAACTAAAACTTTTGACATAGGAAAAGAGCCTTTAATCACATTCTTTACCATGTGCAATCATAAAATAGTCTAATATCTTCATTTTTTCAACATACTAGCTATTACCCTCGAAAACTAAAACTTTTGACATAGGAAAAGAGCCTTTAATCACATTCTTTACCATTTGCAATCATAAAATAGTCTAATATCTTCATTTTTTCAACATACGTAGCTATTACCCTCGAAAACTAAAACTTTTGACATAGGAAAAGAGCCTTTAATCACATTCTTTACCATGTGCAATCATAAAATAGTCTAATATCTTCATTTTTTCAACATACAGCTATTACCCTCGAAAACTAAAACTTTTGACATAGGAAAAGAGCCTTTAATCACATTCTTTACCATTTGCAATCATAAAATAGTCTAATATCTTCATTTTTTCAACATACGTAGCTATTACCCTCGAAAACTAAAACTTTTGAAATAGGAAAAGAGCCTTTAATCACATTCTTTACCATGTGCAATCATAAAATAGTCTAATATCTTCATTTTTTCAACATACGTAGCTATTACCCTCGAAAACTAAAACTTTTGACATAGGAAAAGAGCCTTTAATCACATTCTTTACCATTTGCAAT
>NW_027064387.1:0-26529 GCF_032884065.1 Artemia franciscana
TAAAATAGTCTAATATCTTCATTTTTTCAACATACGTAGCTATTACCCTCGAAAACTAAAACTTTTGAAATAGGAAAAGAGCCTTTAATCACATTCTTTACCATTTGCAATCATAAAATAGTCTAATATCTTCATTTTTTCAACATACGTAGCTATTACCCTCGAAAACTAAAACTTTTGAAATAGGAAAAGAGCCTTTAATCACATTCTTTACCATTTGCAATCATAAAATAGTCTAATATCTTCATTTTTTCAACATACGTAGCTATTACCCTCGAAAACTAAAACTTTTGAAATAGGAAAAGAGCCTTTAATCACATTCTTTACCATTTGCAATCATAAAATAGTCTAATATCTTCATTTTTTCAACATACGTAGCTATTACCCTCGAAAACTAAAACTTTTGACATAGGAAAAGAGCCTTTAATCACATTCTTTACCATTTGCAATCATAAAATAGTCTAATATCTTCATTTTTTCAACATACGTAGCTCTTACCCCCGAAAACTAAAACTTTTGAAATAGGAAAAGAGCCTTTAATCACATTCTTTACCATTTGCAATCATAAAATAGTCTAATATCTTCATTTTTTCAACATACGTAGCTATTACCCTCGAAAACTAAAACTTTTGAAATAGGAAAAGAGCCTTTAATCACATTCTTTACCATTGCAATCATAAAATAGTCTAATATCTTCATTTTTTCAACATACGTAGCTATTACCCTCGAAAACTAAAACTTTTGAAATAGGAAAAGAGCCTTTAATCACATTCTTTACCATTGCAATCATAAAATAGTCTAATATCTTCATTTTTTCAACATACGTAGCTATTACCCTCGAAAACTAAAACTTTTGAAATAGGAAAAGAGCCTTTAATCACATTCTTTACCATTTGCAATCATAAAATAGTCTAATATCTTCATTTTTTCAACATACGTAGCTATTACCCTCGAAAACTAAAACTTTTGAAATAGGAAAAGAGCCTTTAATCACATTCTTTACCATTTGCAATCATAAAATAGTCTAATATCTTCATTTTTTCAACATACGTAGCTATTACCCTCGAAAACTAAAACTTTTGAAATAGGAAAAGAGCCTTTAATCACATTCTTTACCATTTGCAATCATAAAATAGTCTAATATCTTCATTTTTTCAACATACGTAGCTATTACCCTCGAAAACTAAAACTTTTGAAATAGGAAAAGAGCCTTTAATCACATTCTTTACCATTTGCAATCATAAAATAGTCTAATATCTTCATTTTTTCCAACATACGTAGCTATTACCCTCGAAAACTAAAACTTTTGAAATAGGAAAAGAGCCTTTAATCACATTCTTTACCATTTGCAATCATAAAATAGTCTAATATCTTCATTTTTTCAACATACGTAGCTATTACCCTCGAAAACTAAAACTTTTGAAATAGGAAAAGAGCCTTTAATCACATTCTTTACCATTTGCAATCATAAAATAGTCTAATATCTTCATTTTTTCCACAGACATAGCTATTACCCTCGAAAACTAAAACTTTTGACATAGGAAAAGAGCCTTTAATCACATTCTTTACCATTTGCAATCATAAAATAGTCTAATATCTTCATTTTTTCAACATACGTAGCTATTACCCTCGAAAACTAAAACTTTTGAAATAGGAAAAGAGCCTTTAATCACATTCTTTACCATTTGCAATCATAAAATAGTCTAATATCTTCATTTTTTCAACATACGTAGCTCTTACCCTCGAAAACTAAAACTTTTGAAATAGGAAAAGAGCCTTTAATCACATTCTTTACCATTTGCAATCATAAAATAGTCTAATATCTTCATTTTTTCAACATACGTAGCTATTACCCTCGAAAACTAAAAGTTTTGAAATAGGAAAAGAGCCTTTAATCACATTCTATACCAATTGTAATCATAAAATAGTCTAATATCTTCATTTTTTAAACATACGTAGCTATTACCCTCGAAAACTAAAACTTTTGACAATAGGAAAAGAGCCTTTAATCACATTCTTTACCATGTGCAATCATAAAATAGTCTAATATCTTCATTTTTTCCACAGACGTAGCTATTACCCTCGAAAACTAAAACTTTTGACATAGGAAAAGAGCCTTTAATCACATTCTTTACCATTTGCAATCATAAAATAGTCTAATATCTTCATTTTTTCAACATACGTAGCTATTACCCTCGAAAACTAAAACTTTTGAATAGGAAAAGAGCCTTTAATCACATTCTTTACCATTTGCAATCATAAAATAGTCTAATATCTTCATTTTTTCAACATACGTAGCTATTACCCTCGAAAACTAAAACTTTTGAAATAGGAAAAGAGCCTTTAATCACATTCTTTACCATTTGCAATCATAAAATAGTCTAATATCTTCATTTTTTCAACATACGTAGCTATTACCCTCGAAAACTAAAACTTTTGACATAGGAAAAGAGCCTTTAATCACATTCTTTACCATTTGCAATCATAAAATAGTCTAATATCTTCATTTTTTCAACATACGTAGCTATTACCCTCGAAAACTAAAACTTTTGAAATAGGAAAAGAGCCTTTAATCACATTCTTTACCATTTGCAATCATAAAATAGTCTAATATCTTCATTTTTTCCAACATACGTAGCTATTACCCTCGAAAACTAAAACTTTTGAAATAGGAAAAGAGCCTTTAATCACATTCTTTACCATTTGCAATCATAAAATAGTCTAATATCTTCATTTTTTCAACATACGTAGCTATTACCCTCGAAAACTAAAACTTTTGAAATAGGAAAAGAGCCTTTAATCACATTCTTTACCATTGCAATCATAAAATAGTCTAATATCTTCATTTTTTCAACATACGTAGCTATTACCCTCGAAAACTAAAACTTTTGACATAGGAAAAGAGCCTTTAATCACATTCTTTACCATTTGCAATCATAAAATAGTCTAATATCTTCATTTTTTCAACATACGTAGCTATTACCCTCGAAAACTAAAACTTTTGACATAGGAAAAGAGCCTTTAATCACATTCTTTACCATTTGCAATCATAAAATAGTCTAATATCTTCATTTTTTCAACATACGTAGCTATTACCCTCGAAAACTAAAACTTTTGAAATAGGAAAAGAGCCTTTAATCACATTCTTTACCATTTGCAATCATAAAATAGTCTAATATCTTCATTTTTTCAACATACGTAGCTATTACCCTCGAAAACTAAAACTTTTGAAATAGGAAAAGAGCCTTTAATCACATTCTTTACCATTTGCAATCATAAAATAGTCTAATATCTTCATTTTTTCAACATACGTAGCTATTACCCTCGAAAACTAAAACTTTTGAAATAGGAAAAGAGCCTTTAATCACATTCTTTACCATTTGCAATCATAAAATAGTCTAATATCTTCATTTTTTCAACATACGTAGCTATTACCCTCGAAAACTAAAACTTTTGAAATAGGAAAAGAGCCTTTAATCACATTCTTTACCATTGCAATCATAAAATAGTCTAATATCTTCATTTTTTCAACATACGTAGCTATTACCCTCGAAAACTAAAACTTTTGACATAGGAAAAGAGCCTTTAATCACATTCTTTACCATTTGCAATCATAAAATAGTCTAATATCTTCATTTTTTCACATACGTAGCTATTACCCTCGAAAACTAAAACTTTTGACATAGGAAAAGAGCCTTTAATCACATTCTTTACCATTTGCAATCATAAAATAGTCTAATATCTTCATTTTTTCAACATACGTAGCTATTACCCTCGAAAACTAAAACTTTTGAAATAGGAAAAGAGCCTTTAATCACATTCTTTACCATTTGCAATCATAAAATAGTCTAATATCTTCATTTTTTCAACATACGTAGCTATTACCCTCGAAAACTAAAACTTTTGAAATAGGAAAAGAGCCTTTAATCACATTCTTTACCATTTGCAATCATAAAATAGTCTAATATCTTCATTTTTTCAACATACGTAGCTATTACCCTCGAAAACTAAAACTTTTGAAATAGGAAAAGAGCCTTTAATCACATTCTTTACCATTTGCAATCATAAAATAGTCTAATATCTTCATTTTTTCAACATACGTAGCTATTACCCTCGAAAACTAAAACTTTTGAAATAGGAAAAGAGCCTTTAATCACATTCTTTACCATTTGCAATCATAAAATAGTCTAATATCTTCATTTTTTCAACATACGTAGCTATTACCCTCGAAAACTAAAACTTTTGAAATAGGAAAAGAGCCTTTAATCACATTCTTTACCATTTGCAATCATAAAATAGTCTAATATCTTCATTTTTTCAACATACGTAGCTATTACCCTCGAAAACTAAAACTTTTGACATAGGAAAAGAGCCTTTAATCACATTCTTTACCATTTGCAATCATAAAATAGTCTAATATCTTCATTTTTTCAACATACGTAGCTATTACCCTCGAAAACTAAAACTTTTGAAATAGGAAAAGAGCCTTTAATCACATTCTTTACCATTTGCAATCATAAAATAGTCTAATATCTTCATTTTTTCAACATACGTAGCTATTACCCTCGAAAACTAAAACTTTTGAAATAGGAAAAGAGCCTTTAATCACATTCTTTACCATTTGCAATCATAAAATAGTCTAATATCTTCATTTTTTCAACATACGTAGCTATTACCCTCGAAAACTAAAACTTTTGACAATAGGAAAAGAGCCTTTAATCACATTCTTTACCATTTGCTCATAAAATAGAATAAGTAGCTATTACCCTCGAAAACTAAAACTTTTGAAATAGGAAAAGAGCCTTTAATCACATTCTTTACCATTTGCAATCATAAAATAGTCTAATATCTTCATTTTTTCAACATACGTAGCTATTACCCTCGAAAACTAAAACTTTTGAAATAGGAAAAGAGCCTTTAATCACATTCTTTACCATTTGCAATCATAAAATAGTCTAATATCTTCATTTTTCAACATACGTAGCTATTACCCTCGAAAACTAAAACTTTTGACATAGGAAAAGAGCCTTTAATCACATTCTTTGACATTTGCAATCATAAAATAGTCCAATATCTTCATTTTTTCACATACGTAGCTATTACCCTCGAAAACTAAAACTTTTGACATAGGAAAAGAGCCTTTAATCACATTCTTTACCATTTGCAATCATAAAATAGTCTAATATCTTCATTTTTTCCACAGACAAAGCTATTACCCTCGAAAACTAAAACTTTTGACAAAGGAAAAGAGCCTTTAATCACATTCTTTACCATTTGCAATCATAAAATAGTCTAATATCTTCATTTTTTCAACATACGTAGCTATTACCCTCGAAAACTAAAACTTTTGACATAGGAAAAGAGCCTTTAATCACATTCTTTACCATTTGCAATCATAAAATAGTCTAATATCTTCATTTTTTCAACATACGTAGCTATTACCCTCGAAAACTAAAACTTTTGAAATAGGAAAAGAGCCTTTAATCACATTCTTTACCATTTGCAATCATAAAATAGTCTAATATCTTCATTTTTTCAACATACGTAGCTATTACCCTCGAAAACTAAAACTTTTGAAATAGGAAAAGAGCCTTTAATCACATTCTTTACCATTTGCAATCATAAAATAGTCTAATATCTTCATTTTTTCAACATACATAGCTATTACCCTCGAAAACTAAAACTTTTGAAATAGGAAAAGAGCCTTTAATCACATTCTTTACCATTTGCAATCATAAAATAGTCTAATATCTTCATTTTTTCAACATACGTAGCTATTACCCTCGAAAACTAAAACTTTTGAAATAGGAAAAGAGCCTTTAATCACATTCTTTACCATTTGCAATCATAAAATAGTCTAATATCTTCATTTTTTCAACATACGTAGCTATTACCCTCGAAAACTAAAACTTTTGACATAGGAAAAGAGCCTTTAATCACATTCTTTACCATTTGCAATCATAAAATAGTCTAATATCTTCATTTTTTCAACATACGTAGCTATTACCCTCGAAAACTAAAACTTTTGAAATAGGAAAAGAGCCTTTAATCACATTCTTTACCATTTGCAATCATAAAATAGTCTAATATCTTCATTTTTTCAACATACGTAGCTATTACCCTCGAAAACTAAAACTTTTGACATAGGAAAAGAGCCTTTAATCACATTCTTTACCATTTGCAATCATAAAATAGTCTAATATCTTCATTTTTTCAACATACGTAGCTATTACCCTCGAAAACTAAAACTTTTGAAATAGGAAAAGAGCCTTTAATCACATTCTTTACCATTTGCAATCATAAAATAGTCTAATATCTTCATTTTTTCAACATACGTAGCTATTACCCTCGAAAACTAAAACTTTTGACATAGGAAAAGAGCCTTTAATCACATTCTTTACCATTTGCAATCATAAAATAGTCTAATATCTTCATTTTTTCAACATACGTAGCTATTACCTCGAAAACTAAAACTTTTGAAATAGGAAAAGAGCCTTTAATCACATTCTTTACCATTTGCAATCATAAAATAGTCTAATATCTTCATTTTTTCAACATACGTAGCTATTACCCTCGAAAACTAAAACTTTTGAATAGGAAAAGAGCCTTTAATCACATTCTTTACCATTTGCAATCATAAAATAGTCTAATATCTTCATTTTTTCAACATACGTAGCTATTACCCTCGAAAACTAAAACTTTTGACATAGGAAAAGAGCCTTTAATCACATTCTTTACCATTTGCAATCATAAAATAGTCTAATATCTTCATTTTTTCAACTACGTAGCTATTACCCTCGAAAACTAAAACTTTTGAAATAGGAAAAGAGCCTTTAATCACATTCTTTACCATTTGCAATCATAAAATAGTCTAATATCTTCATTTTTTCAACATACGTAGCTATTACCCTCGAAAACTAAAACTTTTGATAGGAAAAGAGCCTTTAATCACATTCTTTACCATTTGCAATCATAAAATAGTCTAATATCTTCATTTTTTCAACATACGTAGCTATTACCCTCGAAAACTAAAACTTTTGAAATAGGAAAAGAGCCTTTAATCACATTCTTTACCATTTGCAATCATAAAATAGTCTAATATCTTCATTTTTTCAACATACGTAGCTATTACCCTCGAAAACTAAAACTTTTGAAATAGGAAAAGAGCCTTTAATCACATTCTTTACCATTTGCAATCATAAAATAGTCTAATATCTTCATTTTTTCAACATACGTAGCTATTACCCTCGAAAACTAAAACTTTTGAAATAGGAAAAGAGCCTTTAATCACATTCTTTACCATTTGCAATCATAAAATAGTCTAATATCTTCATTTTTTCAACATACGTAGCTATTACCCTCGAAAACTAAAACTTTTGAAATAGGAAAAGAGCCTTTAATCACATTCTTTACCATTTGCAATCATAAAATAGTCTAATATCTTCATTTTTTCAACATACGTAGCTATTACCCTCGAAAACTAAAACTTTTGAAATAGGAAAAGAGCCTTTAATCACATTCTTTACCATTTGCAATCATAAAATAGTCTAATATCTTCATTTTTTCAACATACGTAGCTATTACCCTCGAAAACTAAAACTTTTGAAATAGGAAAAGAGCCTTTAATCACATTCTTTACCATTGCAATCATAAAATAGTCTAATATCTTCATTTTTTCACATACGTAGCTATTACCCTCGAAAACTAAAACTTTTGAAATAGGAAAAGAGCCTTTAATCACATTCTTTACCATTTGCAATCATAAAATAGTCTAATATCTTCATTTTTTCACATACAGCTATTACCCTCGAAAACTAAAACTTTTGAAATAGGAAAAGAGCCTTTAATCACATTCTTTACCATTTGCAATCATAAAATAGTCTAATATCTTCATTTTTTCAACATACGTAGCTATTACCCTCGAAAACTAAAACTTTTGAATAGGAAAAGAGCCTTTAATCACATTCTTTACCATTTGCAATCATAAAATAGTCTAATATCTTCATTTTTTCAACATACGTAGCTATTACCCTCGAAAACTAAAACTTTTGAAATAGGAAAAGAGCCTTTAATCACATTCTTTACCATTTGCAATCATAAAATAGTCTAATATCTTCATTTTTTCAACATACGTAGCTATTACCCTCGAAAACTAAAACTTTTGAAATAGGAAAAGAGCCTTTAATCACATTCTTTACCATTTGCAATCATAAAATAGTCTAATATCTTCATTTTTTCAACATACGTAGCTATTACCCTCGAAAACTAAAACTTTTGAAATAGGAAAAGAGCCTTTAATCACATTCTTTACCATTTGCAATCATAAAATAGTCTAATATCTTCATTTTTTCACATACGTAGCTATTACCCTCGAAAACTAAAACTTTTGAAATAGGAAAAGAGCCTTTAATCACATTCTTTACCATTTGCAATCATAAAATAGTCTAATATCTTCATTTTTTCAACATACGTAGCTATTACCCTCGAAAACTAAAACTTTTGAAATAGGAAAAGAGCCTTTAATCACATTCTTTACCATTTGCAATCATAAAATAGTCTAATATCTTCATTTTTTCAACATACGTAGCTATTACCCTCGAAAACTAAAACTTTTGAAATAGGAAAAGAGCCTTTAATCACATTCTTTACCATTTGCAATCATAAAATAGTCTAATATCTTCATTTTTTCAACATACGTAGCTATTACCCTCGAAAACTAAAACTTTTGAAATAGGAAAAGAGCCTTTAATCACATTCTTTACCATTTGCAATCATAAAATAGTCTAATATCTTCATTTTTTCAACATACGTAGCTATTACCCTCGAAAACTAAAACTTTTGAAATAGGAAAAGAGCCTTTAATCACATTCTTTACCATTTGCAATCATAAAATAGTCTAATATCTTCATTTTTTCAACATACGTAGCTATTACCCTCGAAAACTAAAACTTTTGAAATAGGAAAAGAGCCTTTAATCACATTCTTTACCATTGCAATCATAAAATAGTCTAATATCTTCATTTTTTCAACATACGTAGCTATTACCCTCGAAAACTAAAACTTTTGAAATAGGAAAAGAGCCTTTAATCACATTCTTTACCATGTGCAATCATAAAATAGTCTAATATCTTCATTTTTTCAACATACGTAGCTATTACCCTCGAAAACTAAAACTTTTGACAATAGGAAAAGAGCCTTTAATCACATTCTTTACCATTTGCAATCATAAAATAGTCTAATATCTTCATTTTTTCAACATACGTAGCTATTACCCTCGAAAACTAAAACTTTTGACATAGGAAAAGAGCCTTTAATCACATTCTTTACCATTTGCAATCATAAAATAGTCTAATATCTTCATTTTTTCAACATACGTAGCTATTACCCTCGAAAACTAAAACTTTTGAAATAGGAAAAGAGCCTTTAATCACATTCTTTACCATTTGCAATCATAAAATAGTCTAATATCTTCATTTTTTCAACATACGTAGCTATTACCCTCGAAAACTAAAACTTTTGAATAGGAAAAGAGCCTTTAATCACATTCTTTACCATTTGCAATCATAAAATAGTCTAATATCTTCATTTTTTCAACATACGTAGCTATTACCCTCGAAAACTAAAACTTTTGAAATAGGAAAAGAGCCTTTAATCACATTCTTTACCATTTGCAATCATAAAATAGTCTAATATCTTCATTTTTTCAACATACGTAGCTATTACCCTCGAAAACTAAAACTTTTGAAATAGGAAAAGAGCCTTTAATCACATTCTTTACCATTTGCAATCATAAAATAGTCTAATATCTTCATTTTTTCAACATACGTAGCTATTACCCTCGAAAACTAAAACTTTTGAAATAGGAAAAGAGCCTTTAATCACATTCTTTACCATTTGCAATCATAAAATAGTCTAATATCTTCATTTTTTCAACATACGTAGCTATTACCCTCGAAAACTAAAACTTTTGAAATAGGAAAAGAGCCTTTAATCACATTCTTTACCATTTGCAATCATAAAATAGTCTAATATCTTCATTTTTTCAACATACGTAGCTATTACCCTCGAAAACTAAAACTTTTGAAATAGGAAAAGAGCCTTTAATCACATTCTTTACCATTTGCAATCATAAAATAGTCTAATATCTTCATTTTTTCAACATACGTAGCTATTACCCTCGAAAACTAAAACTTTTGAATAGGAAAAGAGCCTTTAATCACATTCTTTACCATTTGCAATCATAAAATAGTCTAATATCTTCATTTTTTCAACATACGTAGCTATTACCCTCGAAAACTAAAACTTTTGAAATAGGAAAAGAGCCTTTAATCACATTCTTTACCATTTGCAATCATAAAATAGTCTAATATCTTCATTTTTTCAACATACGTAGCTATTACCCTCGAAAACTAAAACTTTTGAAATAGGAAAAGAGCCTTTAATCACATTCTTTACCATTTGCAATCATAAAATAGTCTAATATCTTCATTTTTTCAACATACGTAGCTATTACCCTCGAAAACTAAAACTTTTGAAATAGGAAAAGAGCCTTTAATCACATTCTTTACCATTTGCAATCATAAAATAGTCTAATATCTTCATTTTTTCCAACATACGTAGCTATTACCCTCGAAAACTAAAACTTTTGAAATAGGAAAAGAGCCTTTAATCACATTCTTTACCATTTGCAATCATAAAATAGTCTAATATCTTCATTTTTTCAACATACGTAGCTATTACCCTCGAAAACTAAAACTTTTGACATAGGAAAAGAGCCTTTAATCACATTCTTTACCATTTGCAATCATAAAATAGTCTAATATCTTCATTTTTTCAACATACGTAGCTATTACCCTCGAAAACTAAAACTTTTGAAATAGGAAAAGAGCCTTTAATCACATTCTTTACCATTTGCAATCATAAAATAGTCTAATATCTTCATTTTTTCAACATACGTAGCTATTACCCTCGAAAACTAAAACTTTTGAAATAGGAAAAGAGCCTTTAATCACATTCTTTACCATGTGCAATCATAAAATAGTCTAATATCTTCATTTTTTCCACAGACAAAGCTATTACCCTCGAAAACTAAAACTTTTGAAATAGGAAAAGAGCCTTTAATCACATTCTTTACCATTTGCAATCATAAAATAGTCTAATATCTTCATTTTTTCAACATACGTAGCTATTACCCTCGAAAACTAAAACTTTTGAAATAGGAAAAGAGCCTTTAATCACATTCTTTACCATGTGCAATCATAAAATTGTCTAATATCTTCATTTTTTCCATACACAAAGCTATTGCCCTCGAAAACTAAAACTTTTGAAATAGGAAAAGTGCCTTTAATCACATTCTTTACCGTGTGCAATCATAAAATAGTCTAATATCTTCATTTTTTCAACATACGTAGCTATTACCCTCGAAAACTAAAACTTTTGAAATAGGAAAAGAGCCTTTAATCACATTCTTTACCATTTGCAATCATAAAATAGTTTAATATCTTCATTTTTCAACATACGTAGCTATTACCCTCGAAAACTAAAACTTTTGAAATAGGTTAAGAGCCTTTAATCACATTCTTTACCATGTGCAATCATAAAATTGTCTAATATTTTCATTTTTTCAACATACAGTTCCTTACCATGAAGTGTTTGATTGCCAGCTTTTTTAATGGAAAAGTGAGCGTATTCTAGCCTTGTCAAAGACCTTTAATTTCAGTGAAGAAAAAATGCAGTGAAACCAAAACCGAAAATTGATTCGGTACGAAACAAAGTAGAGGCCTTACGTAGTGCAAAGGTGACACATCCTTGAAAAAACAAATACAGTTTCGACTAAATGTAGAAATTCCTTTAAACAAAGATTTTTAAACCTTAATCTCCCTTCCGGAATCTTATTGAAGGTCCTCCACCTCCTTAGTAAAGTTGCGTATGCACTCATACTGAGCATTATTGATTAAGCTAGAACAAAAAACAGAATAAAAAGTAATTAGAGTAAGACTAAGTATCTGAAGTTGTTTTGGCCATAGCACAATCCAAAAAGAATTCAAGGAGCTCTTTGATATGGATATCAAGAGGTTCAAAGCTCAAATAATGATTCTCTCGCTAAATGCAACAGATTTCTGACAGAAATAAAAAAGAAAAGTAAAATGCCCCCGTCAAAAGTGATATGCAATATTTGGTGACATTGTCACCTGATCCTGATCAGCTTAAAGAGGAAGGGGTCTTGTCGACCCTCTATCTGGTATTTCCTTTAAGAATTTATGACGGAACATACACTCATTCAGTGTCGAATGTCGAAGAATTTGTATGTCCTCTTTAAGGAATTTAAAGGTTTTCTAGGAGAAACCGGAATGTCAATAGCTCAATATACTTTTCTTTTTTCCAATGAAGTTTGAACTATTAAACAATTTCATAGTAAATCTTAATTTTTGCAGGGCCATATCCCCCCCCCCATTTCTGAGTTTTAGATTTTTTTTCGGTTTGGGGAGTGCAGGATTTATCTAATTTTTCTGTCGAGCGACTTCACTTATAATAGTTTAAAAGGTTTTATTCCTCCTACGGTAAGCACAGCTGGCTTGTAAAGAGAAAACAAGCAATGCAAAGACATCGACATTTGTGTTCATTGAAAAACTGCGGGATTTTCAAAGTAAAGTATTAACTTTTGAATTTTGAAACAGAACCTAATTCGTATATTCATTCGTCTCATATTGCTAGCTCACAGTACGACATTCACAGGAATCTAGTTTTGAAATAAATAAAAAAAAAACAAGTTTTTTTAGCTGAAAGTAAGGAGCAACATTAACACTTAAAACGAACAGAAATTATTACGCATATGAGGGGGGTTCACCCTCTCGCTAATACCTCGCTCTTTACGCTAAAGTTTGAATTTTATTCCAATTTTTTTTTAGAATGACCCCTGAATCACCAAGGTTATTTAACTAGAACAAAAAACTCTTTTGATACTACAAAAAAACTTTAGCGCAAAGAGCGAGGTGTTGACGAGTGGGCGAACCCCCTCATATACGTAATAATTTCTGTTTATTTTAGTTAATTTCTTCATTTTAATCACATTCTTTAATCACATTCTTTACCATTTGCAATCATAAAATAGTCTAATATCTTCATTTTTTCAACATACGTAGCTATTACCCTCAAAAACTAAAACTTTTGACATAGGAAAAGAGCCTTTAATCACATTCTTTACCATTTGCAATCATAAAATAGTCTAATATCTTCATTTTTTCAACATACGTAGCTATTACCCTCGAAAACTAAAACTTTTGACATAGGAAAAGAGCCTTTAATCACATTCTTTACTATTTGCAGTCATAAAATTGTCTAATATCTTCATTTTTTCCACAGACATAGCTATTACCCTCGAAAACTAAAACTTTTGAAATAGGAAAAGAGCCTTTAATCACATTCTTTTACCATTTGCAATCATAAAATAGTCTAATATCTTCATTTTTTCAGCATACGTAGCTATTACCTTCGAAAACTAAAACTTTTGACACATAGGAAAAGAGCCTTTAATCACATTCTTTACCATTTGCAATCATAAAATAGTCTAATATCTTCATTTTTTCAACATACGTAGCTATTACCCTCGAAAGCTAAAACTTTTGAAATAGGAAAAGAGCCTTTAATCACATTCTTTACCATTTGCAATCATAAAATAGTCTAATATCTTCATTTTTTCAACATACGTAGCTATTACCCTCGAAAACTAAAACTTTTGAAATAGGAAAAGAGCCTTTAATCACATTCTTTACCATTTGCAATCATAAAATAGTCTAATATCTTCATTTTTTCAACATACGTAGCTATTACCCTCGAAAACTAAAACTTTTGAAATAGGAAAAGAGCCTTTAATCACATTCTTTACCATTTGCAATCATAAAATAGTCTAATATCTTCATTTTTTCAACATACGTAGCTATTACCCTCGAAAACTAAAACTTTTGAAATAGGAAAAGAGCCTTTAATCACATTCTTTACCATTTGCAATCATAAAATAGTCTAATATCTTCATTTTTTCAACATACGTAGCTATTACCCTCGAAAACTAAAACTTTTGAAATAGGAAAAGAGCCTTTAATCACATTCTTTACCATTTGCAATCATAAAATAGTCTAATATCTTCATTTTTTCAACATACATAGCTATTACCCTCGAAAACTAAAACTTTTGAAATAGGAAAAGAGCCTTTAATCACATTCTTTACCATTTGCAATCATAAAATAGTCTAATATCTTCATTTTTTCAACATACGTAGCTATTACCCTCGAAAACTAAAACTTTTGACATAGGAAAAGAGCCTTTAATCACATTCTTTACCATTTGCAATCATAAAATAGTCTAATATCTTCATTTTTTCAACATACGTAGCTATTACCCTCGAAAACTAAAACTTTTGAAATAGGAAAAGAGCCTTTAATCACATTCTTTACCATTTGCAATCATAAAATAGTCTAATATCTTCATTTTTTTCACAGACCTAGCTATTACCCTCGAAAACTAAAACTTTTGAAATAGGAAAAGAGCCTTTAATCACATTCTTTACCATTTGCAATCATAAAATAGTCTAATATCTTCATTTTTTCAACATACGTAGCTATTACCCTCGAAAACTAAAACTTTTGAAATAGGAAAAGAGCCTTTAATCACATTCTTTACCATTTGCAATCATAAAATAGTCTAATATCTTCATTTTTTCAACATACGTAGCTATTACCCTCGAAAACTAAAACTTTTGAAATAGGAAAAGAGCCTTTAATCACATTCTTTACCATTTGCAATCATAAAATAGTCTAATATCTTCATTTTTTCAACATACGTAGCTATTACCCTCGAAAACTAAAACTTTTGAAATAGGAAAAGAGCCTTTAATCACATTCTTTACCATTTGCAATCATAAAATAGTCTAATATCTTCATTTTTTCAACATACGTAGCTATTACCCTCGAAAACTAAAACTTTTGAAATAGGAAAAGAGCCTTTAATCACATTCTTTACCATTTGCAATCATAAAATAGTCTAATATCTTCATTTTTTCAACAGTAGCTATTACCCTCGAAAACTAAAACTTTTGAAATAGGAAAAGAGCCTTTAATCACATTCTTTACCATTTGCAATCATAAAATAGTCTAATATCTTCATTTTTTCAACATACGTAGCTATTACCCTCGAAAACTAAAACTTTTGAAATAGGAAAAGAGCCTTTAATCACATTCTTTACCATTTGCAATCATAAAATAGTCTAATATCTTCATTTTTTCAACATACGTAGCTATTACCCTCGAAAACTAAAACTTTTGAAATAGGAAAAGAGCCTTTAATCACATTCTTTACCATTTGCAATCATAAAATAGTCTAATATCTTCATTTTTTCAACATACGTAGCTATTACCCTCGAAAACTAAAACTTTTGAAATAGGAAAAGAGCCTTTAATCACATTCTTTACCATTTGCAATCATAAAATAGTCTAATATCTTCATTTTTTTCAACATACGTAGCTATTACCCTCGAAAACTAAAACTTTTGAAATAGGAAAAGAGCCTTTAATCACATTCTTTACCATTTGCAATCATAAAATAGTCTAATATCTTCATTTTTTCCACATACGTAGCTATTACCCTCGAAAACTAAAACTTTTGAAATAGGAAAAGAGCCTTTAATCACATTCTTTACCATTTGCAATCATAAAATAGTCTAATATCTTCATTTTTTCAACATACGTAGCTATTACCCTCGAAAACTAAAACTTTTGAAATAGGAAAAGAGCCTTTAATCACATTCTTTACCATTTGCAATCATAAAATAGTCTAATATCTTCATTTTTTCAACATACGTAGCTATTACCCTTAAAACTAAAACTTTTGAAATAGGAAAAGAGCCTTTAATCACATTCTTTACCATTTGCAATCATAAAATAGTCTAATATCTTCATTTTTTCAACATACGTAGCTATTACCCTCGAAAACTAAAACTTTTGAAATAGGAAAAGAGCCTTTAATCACATTCTTTACCATTTGCAATCATAAAATAGTCTAATATCTTCATTTTTTCAACATACGTAGCTATTACCCTCGAAAACTAAAACTTTTGAAATAGGAAAAGAGCCTTTAATCACATTCTTTACCATTTGCAATCATAAAATAGTCTAATATCTTCATTTTTTCACAGACGTAGCTATTACCCTCGAAAACTAAAACTTTTGAAATAGGAAAAGAGCCTTTAATCACATTCTTTACCATTTGCAATCATAAAATAGTCTAATATCTTCATTTTTTCAACATACGTAGCTATTACCCTCGAAAACTAAAACTTTTGAAATAGGAAAAGAGCCTTTAATCACATTCTTTACCATTTGCAATCATAAAATAGTCTAATATCTTCATTTTTTCAACATACGTAGCTATTACCCTCGAAAACTAAAACTTTTGAAATAGGAAAAGAGCCTTTAATCACATTCTTTACCATTTGCAATCATAAAATAGTCTAATATCTTCATTTTTTCAACATACGTAGCTATTACCCTCGAAAACTAAAACTTTTGAAATAGGAAAAGAGCCTTTAATCACATTCTTTACCATTTGCAATCATAAAATAGTCTAATATCTTCATTTTTTCAACATACGTAGCTATTACCCTCGAAAACTAAAACTTTTGAAATAGGAAAAGAGCCTTTAATCACATTCTTTACCATTTGCAATCATAAAATAGTCTAATATCTTCATTTTTTCAACATACGTAGCTATTACCCTCGAAAACTAAAACTTTTGAAATAGGAAAAGAGCCTTTAATCACATTCTTTACCATTTGCAATCATAAAATAGTCTAATATCTTCATTTTTTCAACATACGTAGCTATTACCCTCGAAAACTAAAACTTTTGACATAGGAAAAGAGCCTTTAATCACATTCTTTACCATTTGCAATCATAAAATAGTCTAATATCTTCATTTTTTCAACATACGTAGCTATTACCCTCGAAAACTAAAACTTTTGACATAGGAAAAGAGCCTTTAATCACATTCTTTACCATTTGCAATCATAAAATAGTCTAATATCTTCATTTTTTCACAGACGTAGCTATTACCCTCGAAAACTAAAACTTTTGAAATAGGAAAAGAGCCTTTAATCACATTCTTTACCATTTGCAATCATAAAATAGTCTAATATCTTCATTTTTTCAACATACGTAGCTATTACCCTCGAAAACTAAAACTTTTGAAATAGGAAAAGAGCCTTTAATCACATTCTTTACCATTTGCAATCATAAAATAGTCTAATATCTTCATTTTTTCAACATACGTAGCTATTACCCTCGAAAACTAAAACTTTTGAAATAGGAAAAGAGCCTTTAATCACATTCTTTACCATTTGCAATCATAAAATAGTCTAATATCTTCATTTTTTCAACATACGTAGCTATTACCCTCGAAAACTAAAACTTTTGAAATAGGAAAAGAGCCTTTAATCACATTCTTTACCATTTGCAATCATAAAATAGTCTAATATCTTCATTTTTTCAACATACGTAGCTATTACCCTCGAAAACTAAAACTTTTGAAATAGGAAAAGAGCCTTTAATCACATTCTTTACCATTTGCAATCATAAAATAGTCTAATATCTTCATTTTTTCAACATACGTAGCTATTACCCTCGAAAACTAAAACTTTTGAAATAGGAAAAGAGCCTTTAATCACATTCTTTACCATTTGCAATCATAAAATAGTCTAATATCTTCATTTTTTCAACATACGTAGCTATTACCCTCGAAAACTAAAACTTTTGAAATAGGAAAAGAGCCTTTAATCACATTCTTTACCATTTGCAATCATAAAATAGTCTAATATCTTCATTTTTTCAACATACGTAGCTATTACCCTCGAAAACTAAAACTTTTGAAATAGGAAAAGAGCCTTTAATCACATTCTTTACCATTTGCAATCATAAAATAGTCTAATATCTTCATTTTTTCAACATACGTAGCTATTACCCTCGAAAACTAAAACTTTTGAAATAGGAAAAGAGCCTTTAATCACATTCTTTACCATTTGCAATCATAAAATAGTCTAATATCTTCATTTTTTCAACATACGTAGCTATTACCCTCGAAAACTAAAACTTTTGAAATAGGAAAAGAGCCTTTAATCACATTCTTTACCATTTGCAATCATAAAATAGTCTAATATCTTCATTTTTTCAACATACGTAGCTATTACCCTCGAAAACTAAAACTTTTGAAATAGGAAAAGAGCCTTTAATCACATTCTTTACCATTTGCAATCATAAAATAGTCTAATATCTTCATTTTTTCAACAGACGTAGCTATTACCCTCGAAAACTAAAACTTTTGAAATAGGAAAAGAGCCTTTAATCACATTCTTTACCATTTGCAATCATAAAATAGTCTAATATCTTCATTTTTTCAACATACGTAGCTATTACCCTCGAAAACTAAAACTTTTGAAATAGGAAAAGAGCCTTTAATCACATTCTTTACCATTTGCAATCATAAAATAGTCTAATATCTTCATTTTTTCAACATACGTAGCTATTACCCTCGAAAACTAAAACTTTTGAAATAGGAAAAGAGCCTTTAATCACATTCTTTACCATTTGCAATCATAAAATAGTCTAATATCTTCATTTTTTCAACATACGTAGCTATTACCCTCGAAAACTAAAACTTTTGAAATAGGAAAAGAGCCTTTAATCACATTCTTTACCATTTGCAATCATAAAATAGTCTAATATCTTCATTTTTTCAACATACGTAGCTATTACCCTCGAAAACTAAAACTTTTGAAATAGGAAAAGAGCCTTTAATCACATTCTTTACCATTTGCAATCATAAAATAGTCTAATATCTTCATTTTTTCACAGACGTAGCTATTACCCTCGAAAACTAAAACTTTTGAAATAGGAAAAGAGCCTTTAATCACATTCTTTACCATTTGCAATCATAAAATAGTCTAATATCTTCATTTTTTCAACATACGTAGCTATTACCCTCGAAAACTAAAACTTTTGAAATAGGAAAAGAGCCTTTAATCACATTCTTTACCATTTGCAATCATAAAATAGTCTAATATCTTCATTTTTTCAACATACGTAGCTATTACCCTCGAAAACTAAAACTTTTGAAATAGGAAAAGAGCCTTTAATCACATTCTTTACCATTTGCAATCATAAAATAGTCTAATATCTTCATTTTTTCAACATACGTAGCTATTACCCTCGAAAACTAAAACTTTTGAAATAGGAAAAGAGCCTTTAATCACATTCTTTACCATTTGCAATCATAAAATAGTCTAATATCTTCATTTTTTCAACATACGTAGCTATTACCCTCGAAAACTAAAACTTTTGAAATAGGAAAAGAGCCTTTAATCACATTCTTTACCATTTGCAATCATAAAATAGTCTAATATCTTCATTTTTTCAACATACGTAGCTATTACCCTCGAAAACTAAAACTTTTGAAATAGGAAAAGAGCCTTTAATCACATTCTTTACCATTTGCAATCATAAAATAGTCTAATATCTTCATTTTTTCAACATACGTAGCTATTACCCTCGAAAACTAAAACTTTTGAATAGGAAAAGAGCCTTTAATCACATTCTTTACCATTTGCAATCATAAAATAGTCTAATATCTTCATTTTTTCAACATACGTAGCTATTACCCTCGAAAACTAAAACTTTTGAAATAGGAAAAGAGCCTTTAATCACATTCTTTACCATTTGCAATCATAAAATAGTCTAATATCTTCATTTTTTCAACATACGTAGCTATTACCCTCGAAAACTAAAACTTTTGAAATAGGAAAAGAGCCTTTAATCACATTCTTTACCATTTGCAATCATAAAATAGTCTAATATCTTCATTTTTTCAACATACGTAGCTATTACCCTCGAAAACTAAAACTTTTGAAATAGGAAAAGAGCCTTTAATCACATTCTTTACCATTTGCAATCATAAAATAGTCTAATATCTTCATTTTTTCAACATACGTAGCTATTACCCTCGAAAACTAAAACTTTTGAAATAGGAAAAGAGCCTTTAATCACATTCTTTACCATTTGCAATCATAAAATAGTCTAATATCTTCATTTTTTCAACATACGTAGCTATTACCCTCGAAAACTAAAACTTTTGAAATAGGAAAAGAGCCTTTAATCACATTCTTTACCATTTGCAATCATAAAATAGTCTAATATCTTCATTTTTTCAACATACGTAGCTATTACCCTCGAAAACTAAAACTTTTGACAATAGGAAAAGAGCCTTTAATCACATTCTTTACCATTTGCAATCATAAAATAGTCTAATATCTTCATTTTTTCAACATACGTAGCTATTACCCTCGAAAACTAAAACTTTTGAAATAGGAAAAGAGCCTTTAATCACATTCTTTACCATTTGCAATCATAAAATAGTCTAATATCTTCATTTTTTCAACATACGTAGCTATTACCCTCGAAAACTAAAACTTTTGAAATAGGAAAAGAGCCTTTAATCACATTCTTTACCATTTGCAATCATAAAATAGTCTAATATCTTCATTTTTTCAACATACGTAGCTATTACCCTCGAAAACTAAAACTTTTGAAATAGGAAAAGAGCCTTTAATCACATTCTTTACCATTTGCAATCATAAAATAGTCTAATATCTTCATTTTTTCAACATACGTAGCTATTACCCTCGAAAACTAAAACTTTTGAAATAGGAAAAGAGCCTTTAATCACATTCTTTACCATGTGCAATCATAAAATAGTCTAATATCTTCATTTTTTCAACATACGTAGCTATTACCCTCGAAAACTAAAACTTTTGAAATAGGAAAAGAGCCTTTAATCACATTCTTTACCATTTGCAATCATAAAATAGTCTAATATCTTCATTTTTTCAACATACGTAGCTATTACCCTCGAAAACTAAAACTTTTGAAATAGGAAAAGAGCCTTTAATCACATTCTTTACCATTTGCAATCATAAAATAGTCTAATATCTTCATTTTTTCAACATACGTAGCTATTACCCTCGAAAACTAAAACTTTTGACATAGGAAAAGAGCCTTTAATCACATTCTTTACCATGTGCAATCATAAAATAGTCTAATATCTTCATTTTTTCAACAGACGTAGCTATTACCCTCGAAAACTAAAACTTTTGAAATAGGAAAAGAGCCTTTAATCACATTCTTTACCATTTGCAATCATAAAATAGTCTAATATCTTCATTTTTTCAACATACGTAGCTATTACCCTCGAAAACTAAAACTTTTGAAATAGGAAAAGAGCCTTTAATCACATTCTTTACCATTTGCAATCATAAAATAGTCTAATATCTTCATTTTTTCAACATACGTAGCTATTACCCTCGAAAACTAAAACTTTTGAAATAGGAAAAGAGCCTTTAATCACATTCTTTACCATTTGCAATCATAAAATTGTCTAATATCTTCATTTTTTCAACATACGTAGCTATTACCCTCGAAAACTAAAACTTTTGAAATAGGAAAAGAGCCTTTAATCACATTCTTTACCATGTGCAATCATAAAATAGTCTAATATCTTCATTTTTTCAACAGACATAGCTATTACCCTCGAAAACTAAAACTTTTGAAATAGGAAAAGAGCCTTTAATCACATTCTTTACCATTTGCAATCATAAAATAGTCTAATATCTTCATTTTTTCAACATACGTAGCTATTACCCTCGAAAACTAAAACTTTTGAAATAGGAAAAGAGCCTTTAATCACATTCTTTACCATTTGCAATCATAAAATAGTCTAATATCTTCATTTTTTCAACATACGTAGCTATTACCCTCGAAAACTAAAACTTTTGAAATAGGAAAAGAGCCTTTAATCACATTCTTTACCATTTGCAATCATAAAATAGTCTAATATCTTCATTTTTTCAACATACGTAGCTATTACCCTCGAAAACTAAAACTTTTGAAATAGGAAAAGAGCCTTTAATCACATTCTTTACCATTTGCAATCATAAAAGAGTCTAATATCTTCATTTTTTCAACATACGTAGCTATTACCCTCGAAAACTAAAACTTTTGAAATAGGAAAAGAGCCTTTAATCACATTCTTTACCATTTGCAATCATAAAATAGTCTAATATCTTCATTTTTTCCACATACGTATCTATTACCCTCGAAAACTAAAACTTTTGAAATAGGAAAAGAGCCTTTAATCACATTCTTTACCATTTGCAATCATAAAATAGTCTAATATCTTCATTTTTTCAACATACGTAGCTATTACCCTCGAAAACTAAAACTTTTGAAATAGGAAAAGAGCCTTTAATCACATTCTTTACCATTTGCAATCATAAAATAGTCTAATATCTTCATTTTTTCACAGACTAGCTATTACCCTCGAAAACTAAAACTTTTGAAATAGGAAAAGAGCCTTTAATCACATTCTTTACCATTTGCAATCATAAAATAGTCTAATATCTTCATTTTTTCACATACGTAGCTATTACCCTCGAAAACTAAAACTTTTGAAATAGGAAAAGAGCCTTTAATCACATTCTTTACCATTTGCAATCATAAAATAGTCTAATATCTTCATTTTTTCAACATACGTAGCTATTACCCTCGAAAACTAAAACTTTTGAAATAGGAAAAGAGCCTTTAATCACATTCTTTACCATTTGCAATCATAAAATAGTCTAATATCTTCATTTTTTCACAGACGTAGCTATTACCCTCGAAAACTAAAACTTTTGAAATAGGAAAAGAGCCTTTAATCACATTCTTTACCATTTGCAATCATAAAATAGTCTAATATCTTCATTTTTTCAACATACGTAGCTATTACCCTCGAAAACTAAAACTTTTGAAATAGGAAAAGAGCCTTTAATCACATTCTTTACCATTTGCAATCATAAAATAGTCTAATATCTTCATTTTTTCAACATACGTAGCTATTACCCTCGAAAACTAAAACTTTTGAAATAGGAAAAGAGCCTTTAATCACATTCTTTACCATTTGCAATCATAAAATAGTCTAATATCTTCATTTTTTTCAACATACGTAGCTATTACCCTCGAAAACTAAAACTTTTGAAATAGGAAAAGAGCCTTTAATCACATTCTTTACCATTTGCAATCATAAAATAGTCTAATATCTTCATTTTTTCAACATACGTAGCTATTACCCTCGAAAACTAAAACTTTTGAAATAGGAAAAGAGCCTTTAATCACATTCTTTACCATTTGCAATCATAAAATAGTCTAATATCTTCATTTTTTCAACATACGTAGCTATTACCCTCGAAAACTAAAACTTTTGAAATAGGAAAAGAGCCTTTAATCACATTCTTTACCATGTGCAATCATAAAATAGTCTAATATCTTCATTTTTTCAACATACGTAGCTATTACCCTCGAAAACTAAAACTTTTGAAATAGGAAAAGAGCCTTTAATCACATTCTTTACCATTTGCAATCATAAAATAGTCTAATATCTTCATTTTTTCAACATACGTAGCTATTACCCTCGAAAACTAAAACTTTTGAAATAGGAAAAGAGCCTTTAATCACATTCTTTACCATATGCAATCATAAAATAGTCTAATATCTTCATTTTTTCAACATACGTAGCTATTACCCTCGAAAACTAAAACTTTTGAAATAGGAAAAGAGCCTTTAATCACATTCTTTACCATTTGCAATCATAAAATAGTCTAATATCTTCATTTTTTCAACATACGTAGCTATTACCCTCGAAAACTAAAACTTTTGACATAGGAAAAGAGCCTTTAATCACATTCTTTACCATTTGCAATCATAAAATAGTCTAATATCTTCATTTTTTCAACATACGTAGCTATTACCCTCGAAAACTAAAACTTTTGAAATAGGAAAAGAGCCTTTAATCACATTCTTTACCATGTGCAATCATAAAATTGTCTAATATCTTCATTTTTTCCACAGACATAGCTATTACCCTCGAAAACTAAAACTTTTGAAATAGGAAAAGAGCCTTTAATCACATTCTTTACACATTTGCAATCATAAAATAGTCTAATATCTTCATTTTTTCAACATACGTAGCTATTACCCTCGAAAACTAAAACTTTTGAAATAGGAAAAGAGCCTTTAATCACATTCTTTACCATGTGCAATCATAAAATTGTCTAATATCTTCATTTTTTCCACAGACGTAGCTATTACCCTCGAAAACTAAAACTTTTGACATAGGAAAAGAGCCTTTAATCACATTCTTTACCATTTGCAATCATAAAATAGTCTAATATCTTCATTTTTTCAACATACGTAGCTATTACCCTCGAAAACTAAAACTTTTGAAATAGGAAAAGAGCCTTTAATCACATTCTTTACCATTTGCAATCATAAAATAGTCTAATATCTTCATTTTTTCAACATACGTAGCTATTACCCTCGAAAACTAAAACTTTTGAAATAGGAAAAGAGCCTTTAATCACATTCTTTACCATTTGCAATCATAAAATAGTCTAATATCTTCATTTTTTCAACATACGTAGCTATTACCCTCGAAAACTAAAACTTTTGAAATAGGAAAAGAGCCTTTAATCACATTCTTTACCATTTGCAATCATAAAATAGTCTAATATCTTCATTTTTTCAACATACGTAGCTATTACCCTCGAAAACTAAAACTTTTGAAATAGGAAAAGAGCCTTTAATCACATTCTTTACCATTTGCAATCATAAAATAGTCTAATATCTTCATTTTTTCAACATACCTAGCTATTACCCTCGAAAACTAAAACTTTTGAAATAGGAAAAGAGCCTTTAATCACATTCTTTACCATTTGCAATCATAAAATAGTCTAATATCTTCATTTTTTCAACATACGTAGCTATTACCCTCGAAAACTAAAACTTTTGAAATAGGAAAAGAGCCTTTAATCACATTCTTTACCATTTGCAATCATAAAATAGTCTAATATCTTCATTTTTTCAACATACGTAGCTATTACCCTCGAAAACTAAAACTTTTGAAATAGGAAAAGAGCCTTTAATCACATTCTTTACCATTTGCAATCATAAAATAGTCTAATATCTTCATTTTTTCAACATACGTAGCTATTACCCTCGAAAACTAAAACTTTTGACATAGGAAAAGAGCCTTTAATCACATTCTTTACCATTTGCAATCATAAAATAGTCTAATATCTTCATTTTTACAACATACGTAGCTATTACCCTCGAAAACTAAGACTTTTGAAATAAGAAAAGAGCTTTTAATCACATTCTTTAACATGTGCAATCATAAAATTGTCTAATATCTTCATTTTTTCACAGACATAGCTATTACCCTCGAAAACTAAAACTTTTGAAATAGGAAAAGAGCCTTTAATCACATTCCTACACCATGTGCAATTATAAAATTGTCTAATATCTTCATTTTTTCAACAAACGTAGCTATTACCCTCGAAAACTAAAACTTTTGAAATAGGAAAAGAGCCTTTAATCACATTCTTACACCATGTGCAATCATAAAATTGTCTAATATCTTCATTTTTTCAACATACGTAGCTATTACCCTCGAAAACTAAAACTTTTGAAATAGGAAAAGAGCCTTTAATCACATTCTTTACCATGTGCAATCATAAAATTGTCTAATATCTTCATTTTTTCCACAGACAAAGATATTACCCTCGAAAACTAAAACTTTTGACATAGGAAAAGAGCCTTTAATCACATTCTTTACCATGTGCAATCATAAAATAGTCTAATATCTTCATTTGTTCAACATACGTAGCTATTACCCTCGAAAACTAAAACTTTTGACATAGGAAAAGAGCCTTTAATCCCATTCTTTACCATTTAAAATCATAAAATAGTCTAATATCTTCATTTTTTCCACAGACATAGCTATTACCCTCGAAAACTAAAACTTTTGAAATATGAAAAGAGCCTTTAATCACATTCTTTACCATTTGCAATCACAAAATAGTCCAATATCTTCATTTTTTCAACATACGTAGCTATTACCCTCGAAAACTAAAACTTTTGAAATAGGAAAAGCGCCTTTAATCACATTCTTTACCATGTGCAATCATAAAATTGTCTAATATCTTCATTTTTTCCACAGACAAAGCTATTACCCTCGAAAACTAAAACTTTTGACATAGGAAAAGAGCCTTTAATCACATTCTTTACGATGTGCAATCATAAAATAGTCTAATATCTTCATTTGTTCAACATACGTAGCTATTACCCTCGAAAACTAAAACTTTTGACATAGGAAAAGAGCCTTTAATCCCATTCTTTACCATTTAAAATCATAAAATAGTCTAATATCTTCATTTTTTCACAGACATAGCTATTACCCTCGAAAACTAAAACTTTTGAAATAGGAAAAAAACCTTTAATCACATTCTTTTCCATTTGCAATCATAAAATAGTCTAATATCTTCATTTTTTCAACATACGTAGCTATTACCCTCGAAAAGTAAAACTTTTGAAATATCAAAAGAGCCTCTAATCACATTCT
>NW_027064388.1:0-26526 GCF_032884065.1 Artemia franciscana
TAGTAGATAGAACAGTGAAAGTTTGATCCTAGCTAGTCTATCTACTATTTCTATGAGTCATATGCAAGACGTCATTTTAGAAAAGACTTTTTCACTATTCAATAAATAGATTCAAATCTATTTGAATCTAGAATCAAACTTTCTGTTTGATTCTAATAGAATCAATAGAATAGCACTAGTTCGTATGTGACGTCTTGCATATGGTTCTAGAATTCTAATCTATTGATTCTAGACCAGCTAGAATCAATAGTAGATAGAACAGTACTAGCTAGTTCTATGAGTCATATGCAAGACGTCATTTTAGAAAAGACTTTTTCACTATTCAATAAATAGATTCAAATCTATTTGAATCTAGAATCAAACTTTCTGTTTGATTCTAATAGAATCAATAGAATAGCACTAGTTCGTATGTGACGTCTTGCATATGGTTCTAGAATTCTAATCTATTGATTCTAGCTAGTCTATCTACTATTTCTATGAGTCATATGCAAGACGTCATTTTAGAAAAGACTTTTTCACTATTCAATAAATAGATTCAAATCTATTTGAATCTAGAATCAAACTTTCTGTTTGATTCTAATAGAATCAATAGAATAGCACTAGTTCGTATGTGACGTCTTGCATATGGTTCTAGAATTCTAATCTATTGATTCTAGCTAGTCTATCTACTATTTCTATGAGTCATATGCAAGACGTCATTTTAGAAAAGACTTTTTCACTATTCAATAAATAGATTCAAATCTATTTGAATCTAGAATCAAACTTTCTGTTTGATTCTAATAGAATCAATAGAATAGCACTAGTTCGTATGTGACGTCTTGCATATGGTTCTAGAATTCTAATCTATTGATTCTAGCTAGTCTATCTACTATTCTATCTACTATTTCTATGAGTCATATGCAAGACGTCATTTTAGAAAAGACTTTTTCACTATTCAATAAATAGATTCAAATCTATTTGAATCTAGAATCAAACTTTCTGTTTGATTCTAATAGAATCAATAGAATAGCACTAGTTCGTATGTGACGTCTTGCATATGGTTCTAGAATTCTAATCTATTGATTCTAGCTAGTCTATCTACTATTTCTATGAGTCATATGCAAGACGTCATTTTAGAAAAGACTTTTTCACTATTCAATAAATAGATTCAAATCTATTTGAATCTAGAATCAAACTTTCTGTTTGATTCTAATAGAATCAATAGAATAGCACTAGTTCGTATGTGACGTCTTGCATATGGTTCTAGAATTCTAATCTATTGATTCTAGACCAGCTAGAATCAATAGTAGATAGAACAGTGAAAGTTTGATTCTAGCTAGTCTATCTATATTTCTATGAGTCATATGCAAGACGTCATTTTAGAAAAGACTTTTTCACTATTCAATAAATAGATTCAAATCTATTTGAATCTAGAATCAAACTTTCTGTTTGATTCTAATAGAATCAATAGAATAGCACTAGTTCGTATGTGACGTCTTGCATATGGTTCTAGAATTCTAATCTATTGATTCTAGCTAGTCTATCTACTATTTCTATGAGTCATATGCAAGACGTCATTTTAGAAAAGACTTTTTCACTATTCAATAAATAGATTCAAATCTATTTGAATCTAGAATCAAACTTTCTGTTTGATTCTAATAGAATCAATAGAATAGCACTAGTTCGTATGTGACGTCTTGCATATGGTTCTAGAATTCTAATCTATTGATTCTAGACCAGCTAGAATCAATATAGATAGAACAGTGAAAGTTTGATTCTAGCTAGTCTATCTACTATTTCTATGAGTCATATGCAAGACGTCATTTTAGAAAAGACTTTTTCACTATTCAATAAATAGATTCAAATCTATTTGAATCTAGAATCAAACTTTCTGTTTGATTCTAATAGAATCAATAGAATAGCACTAGTTCGTATGTGACGTCTTGCATATGGTTCTAGAATTCTAATCTATTGATTCTAGCTAGTCTATCTACTATTTCTATGAGTCATATGCAAGACGTCATTTTAGAAAAGACTTTTTCACTATTCAATAAATAGATTCAAATCTATTTGAATCTAGAATCAAACTTTCTGTTTGATTCTAATAGAATCAATAGAATAGCACTAGTTCGTATGTGACGTCTTGCATATGGTTCTAGAATTCTAATCTATTGATTCTAGCTAGTCTATCTACTATTTCTATGAGTCATATGCAAGACGTCATTTTAGAAAAGACTTTTTCACTATTCAATAAATAGATTCAAATCTATTTGAATCTAGAATCAAACTTTCTGTTTGATTCTAATAGAATCAATAGAATAGCACTAGTTCGTATGTGACGTCTTGCATATGGTTCTAGAATTCTAATCTATTGATTCTAGACCAGCTAGAATCAATAGTAGATAAAACAGTGAAAGTTTGATTCTAGCTAGTCTATCTACTATTTCTATGAGTCATATGCAAGACGTCATTTTAGAAAAGACTTTTTCACTATTCAATAAATAGATTCAAATCTATTTGAATCTAGAATCAAACTTTCTGTTTGATTCTAATAGAATCAATAGAATAGCACTAGTTCGTATGTGACGTCTTGCATATGGTTCTAGAATTCTAATCTATTGATTCTAGCTAGTCTATCTACTATTTCTATGAGTCATATGCAAGACGTCATTTTAGAAAAGACTTTTTCACTATTCAATAAATAGATTCAAATCTATTTGAATCTAGAATCAAACTTTCTGTTTGATTCTAATAGAATCAATAGAATAGCACTAGTTCGTATGTGACGTCTTGCATATGGTTCTAGAATTCTAATCTATTGATTCTAGACCAGCTAGAATCAATAGTAGATAGAACAGTGAAAGTTTGATTCTAGCTAGTCTATCTACTATTTCTATGAGTCATATGCAAGACGTCATTTTAGAAAAGACTTTTTCACTATTCAATAAATAGATTCAAATCTATTTGAATCTAGAATCAAACTTTCTGTTTGATTCTAATAGAATCAATAGAATAGCACTAGTTCGTATGTGACGTCTTGCATATGGTTCTAGAATTCTAATCTATTGATTCTAGACAGCTAGAATCAATAGTAGATAAACAGTGAAAGTTTGATTCTAGCTAGTCTACTACTATTTCTATGAGTCATATGCAAGACGTCATTTTAGAAAAGACTTTTTCACTATTCAATAAATAGATTCAAATCTATTTGAATCTAGAATCAAACTTTCTGTTTGATTCTAATAGAATCAATAGAATAGCACTAGTTCGTATGTGACGTCTTGCATATGGTTCTAGAATTCTAATCTATTGATTCTAGACCAGCTAGAATCAATAGTAGATAGAACATTGAAAGTTTGATTCTAGCTAGTCTATCTACTATTTCTATGAGTCATATGCAAGACGTCATTTTAGAAAAGACTTTTTCACTATTCAATAAATAGATTCAAATCTATTTGAATCTAGAATCAAACTTTCTGTTTGATTCTAATAGAATCAATAGAATAGCACTAGTTCGTATGTGACGTCTTGCATATGGTTCTAGAATTCTAATCTATTGATTCTAGCTAGTCTATCTACTATTTCTATGAGTCATATGCAAGACGTCATTTTAGAAAAGACTTTTTCACTATTCAATAAATAGATTCAAATCTATTTGAATCTAGAATCAAACTTTCTGTTTGATTCTAATAGAATCAATAGAATAGCACTAGTTCGTATGTGACGTCTTGCATATGGTTCTAGAATTCTAATCTATTGATTCTAGCTAGTCTATCTACTATTTCTATGAGTCATATGCAAGACGTCATTTTAGAAAAGACTTTTTCACTATTCAATAAATAGATTCAAATCTATTTGAATCTAGAATCAAACTTTCTGTTTGATTCTAATAGAATCAATAGAATAGCACTAGTTCGTATGTGACGTCTTGCATATGGTTCTAGAATTCTAATCTATTGATTCTAGACCAGCTAGAATCAATAGTAGATAGAACAGTGAAAGTTTGATTCTAGCTAGTCTATCTACTATTTCTATGAGTCATATGCAAGACGTCATTTTAGAAAAGACTTTTTCACTATTCAATAAATAGATTCAAATCTATTTGAATCTAGAATCAAACTTTCTGTTTGATTCTAATAGAATCAATAGAATAGCACTAGTTCGTATGTGACGTCTTGCATATGGTTCTAGAATTCTAATCTATTGATTCTAGCTAGTCTATCTACTATTTCTATGAGTCATATGCAAGACGTCATTTTAGAAAAGACTTTTTCACTATTCAATAAATAGATTCAAATCTATTTGAATCTAGAATCAAACTTTCTGTTTGATTCTAATAGAATCAATAGAATAGCACTAGTTCGTATGTGACGTCTTGCATATGGTTCTAGAATTCTAATCTATTGATTCTAGCTAGTCTATCTACTATTTCTATGAGTCATATGCAAGACGTCATTTTAGAAAAGACTTTTTCACTATTCAATAAATAGATTCAAATCTATTTGAATCTAGAATCAAACTTTCTGTTTGATTCTAATAGAATCAATAGAATAGCACTAGTTCGTATGTGACGTCTTGCATATGGTTCTAGAATTCTAATCTATTGATTCTAGACCAGCTAGAATCAATAGTAGATAGAACAGTGAAAGTTTGATTCTAGCTAGTCTATCTACTATTTCTATGAGTCATATGCAAGACGTCATTTTAGAAAAGACTTTTTCACTATTCAATAAATAGATTCAAATCTATTTGAATCTAGAATCAAACTTTCTGTTTGATTCTAATAGAATCAATAGAATAGCACTAGTTCGTATGTGACGTCTTGCATATGGTTCTAGAATTCTAATCTATTGATTCTAGCTAGTCTATCTACTATTTCTATGAGTCATATGCAAGACGTCATTTTAGAAAAGACTTTTTCACTATTCAATAAATAGATTCAAATCTATTTGAATCTAGAATCAAACTTTCTGTTTGATTCTAATAGAATCAATAGAATAGCACTAGTTCGTATGTGACGTCTTGCATATGGTTCTAGAATTCTAATCTATTGATTCTAGACCAGCTAGAATCAATAGTAGATAGAACAGTGAAAGTTTGATTCTAGCTAGTCTATCTACTATTTCTATGAGTCATATGCAAGACGTCATTTTAGAAAAGACTTTTTCACTATTCAATAAATAGATTCAAATCTATTTGAATCTAGAATCAAACTTTCTGTTTGATTCTAATAGAATCAATAGAATAGCACTAGTTCGTATGTGACGTCTTGCATATGGTTCTAGAATTCTAATCTATTGATTCTAGACCAGCTAGAATCAATAGTAGATAGAACAGTGAAAGTTTGATTCTAGCTAGTCTATCTACTATTTCTATGAGTCATATGCAAGACGTCATTTTAGAAAAGACTTTTTCACTATTCAATAAATAGATTCAAATCTATTTGAATCTAGAATCAAACTTTCTGTTTGATTCTAATAGAATCAATAGAATAGCACTAGTTCGTATGTGACGTCTTGCATATGGTTCTAGAATTCTAATCTATTGATTCTAGACTAGTCTAGTAGATCTAAAGTTTGATTCTAGCTAGTCTATCTACTATTTCTATGAGTCATATGCAAGACGTCATTTTAGAAAAGACTTTTTCACTATTCAATAAATAGATTCAAATCTATTTGAATCTAGAATCAAACTTTCTGTTTGATTCTAATAGAATCAATAGAATAGCACTAGTTCGTATGTGACGTCTTGCATATGGTTCTAGAATTCTAATCTATTGATTCTAGCTAGTCTATCTACTATTTCTATGAGTCATATGCAAGACGTCATTTTAGAAAAGACTTTTTCACTATTCAATAAATAGATTCAAATCTATTTGAATCTAGAATCAAACTTTCTGTTTGATTCTAATAGAATCAATAGAATAGCACTAGTTCGTATGTGACGTCTTGCATATGGTTCTAGAATTCTAATCTATTGATTCTAGACCAGCTAGAATCAATAGTAGATAGAACAGTGAAAGTTTGATTCTAGCTAGTCTATCTACTATTTCTATGAGTCATATGCAAGACGTCATTTTAGAAAAGACTTTTTCACTATTCAATAAATAGATTCAAATCTATTTGAATCTAGAATCAAACTTTCTGTTTGATTCTAATAGAATCAATAGAATAGCACTAGTTCGTATGTGACGTCTTGCATATGGTTCTAGAATTCTAATCTATTGATTCTAGCTAGTCTATCTACTATTTCTATGAGTCATATGCAAGACGTCATTTTAGAAAAGACTTTTTCACTATTCAATAAATAGATTCAAATCTATTTGAATCTAGAATCAAACTTTCTGTTTGATTCTAATAGAATCAATAGAATAGCACTAGTTCGTATGTGACGTCTTGCATATGGTTCTAGAATTCTAATCTATTGATTCTAGCTAGTCTATCTACTATTTCTATGAGTCATATGCAAGACGTCATTTTAGAAAAGACTTTTTCACTATTCAATAAATAGATTCAAATCTATTTGAATCTAGAATCAAACTTTCTGTTTGATTCTAATAGAATCAATAGAATAGCACTAGTTCGTATGTGACGTCTTGCATATGGTTCTAGAATTCTAATCTATTGATTCTAGACTAGAATCTAGTCTAAAGTTTGATTCTAGCTAGTCTATCTACTATTTCTATGAGTCATATGCAAGACGTCATTTTAGAAAAGACTTTTTCACTATTCAATAAATAGATTCAAATCTATTTGAATCTAGAATCAAACTTTCTGTTTGATTCTAATAGAATCAATAGAATAGCACTAGTTCGTATGTGACGTCTTGCATATGGTTCTAGAATTCTAATCTATTGATTCTAGCTAGTCTATCTACTATTTCTACTATTTCTATGAGTCATATGCAAGACGTCATTTTAGAAAAGACTTTTTCACTATTCAATAAATAGATTCAAATCTATTTGAATCTAGAATCAAACTTTCTGTTTGATTCTAATAGAATCAATAGAATAGCACTAGTTCGTATGTGACGTCTTGCATATGGTTCTAGAATTCTAATCTATTGATTCTAGACCAGCTAGAATCAATAGTAGATAGAACAGTGAAAGTTTGATTCTAGCTAGTCTATCTACTATTTCTATGAGTCATATGCAAGACGTCATTTTAGAAAAGACTTTTTCACTATTCAATAAATAGATTCAAATCTATTTGAATCTAGAATCAAACTTTCTGTTTGATTCTAATAGAATCAATAGAATAGCACTAGTTCGTATGTGACGTCTTGCATATGGTTCTAGAATTCTAATCTATTGATTCTAGCTAGTCTATCTACTATTTCTATGAGTCATATGCAAGACGTCATTTTAGAAAAGACTTTTTCACTATTCAATAAATAGATTCAAATCTATTTGAATCTAGAATCAAACTTTCTGTTTGATTCTAATAGAATCAATAGAATAGCACTAGTTCGTATGTGACGTCTTGCATATGGTTCTAGAATTCTAATCTATTGATTCTAGACCAGCTAGAATCAATAGTAGATAGAACAGTGAAAGTTTGATTCTATTTCTACTATTTCTATGAGTCATATGCAAGACGTCATTTTAGAAAAGACTTTTTCACTATTCAATAAATAGATTCAAATCTATTTGAATCTAGAATCAAACTTTCTGTTTGATTCTAATAGAATCAATAGAATAGCACTAGTTCGTATGTGACGTCTTGCATATGGTTCTAGAATTCTAATCTATTGATTCTAGCTAGTCTATCTACTATTTCTATGAGTCATATGCAAGACGTCATTTTAGAAAAGACTTTTTCACTATTCAATAAATAGATTCAAATCTATTTGAATCTAGAATCAAACTTTCTGTTTGATTCTAATAGAATCAATAGAATAGCACTAGTTCGTATGTGACGTCTTGCATATGGTTCTAGAATTCTAATCTATTGATTCTAGCTAGTCTATCTACTATTTCTATGAGTCATATGCAAGACGTCATTTTAGAAAAGACTTTTTCACTATTCAATAAATAGATTCAAATCTATTTGAATCTAGAATCAAACTTTCTGTTTGATTCTAATAGAATCAATAGAATAGCACTAGTTCGTATGTGACGTCTTGCATATGGTTCTAGAATTCTAATCTATTGATTCTAGCTAGTCTATCTACTATTTCTATGAGTCATATGCAAGACGTCATTTTAGAAAAGACTTTTTCACTATTCAATAAATAGATTCAAATCTATTTGAATCTAGAATCAAACTTTCTGTTTGATTCTAATAGAATCAATAGAATAGCACTAGTTCGTATGTGACGTCTTGCATATGGTTCTAGAATTCTAATCTATTGATTCTAGACCAGCTAGAATCAATAGTAGATAGAACAGTGAAAGTTTGATTCTAGCTAGTCTATCTACTATTTCTATGAGTCATATGCAAGACGTCATTTTAGAAAAGACTTTTTCACTATTCAATAAATAGATTCAAATCTATTTGAATCTAGAATCAAACTTTCTGTTTGATTCTAATAGAATCAATAGAATAGCACTAGTTCGTATGTGACGTCTTGCATATGGTTCTAGAATTCTAATCTATTGATTCTAGCTAGTCTATCTACTATTTCTATGAGTCATATGCAAGACGTCATTTTAGAAAAGACTTTTTCACTATTCAATAAATAGATTCAAATCTATTTGAATCTAGAATCAAACTTTCTGTTTGATTCTAATAGAATCAATAGAATAGCACTAGTTCGTATGTGACGTCTTGCATATGGTTCTAGAATTCTAATCTATTGATTCTAGACCAGCTAGAATCAATAGTAGATAGAACAGTGAAAGTTTGATTCTAGCTAGTCTATCTACTATTTCTATGAGTCATATGCAAGACGTCATTTTAGAAAAGACTTTTTCACTATTCAATAAATAGATTCAAATCTATTTGAATCTAGAATCAAACTTTCTGTTTGATTCTAATAGAATCAATAGAATAGCACTAGTTCGTATGTGACGTCTTGCATATGGTTCTAGAATTCTAATCTATTGATTCTAGACCAGCTAGAATCAATAGTAGATAGAACAGTGACTATTCTCTATGAGTCATATGCAAGACGTCATTTTAGAAAAGACTTTTTCACTATTCAATAAATAGATTCAAATCTATTTGAATCTAGAATCAAACTTTCTGTTTGATTCTAATAGAATCAATAGAATAGCACTAGTTCGTATGTGACGTCTTGCATATGGTTCTAGAATTCTAATCTATTGATTCTAGACCAGCTAGAATCAATAGTAGATAGAACAGTGAAAGTTTGATTCTAGCTAGTCTATCTACTATTTCTATGAGTCATATGCAAGACGTCATTTTAGAAAAGACTTTTTCACTATTCAATAAATAGATTCAAATCTATTTGAATCTAGAATCAAACTTTCTGTTTGATTCTAATAGAATCAATAGAATAGCACTAGTTCGTATGTGACGTCTTGCATATGGTTCTAGAATTCTAATCTATTGATTCTAGCTAGTCTATCTACTATTTCTATGAGTCATATGCAAGACGTCATTTTAGAAAAGACTTTTTCACTATTCAATAAATAGATTCAAATCTATTTGAATCTAGAATCAAACTTTCTGTTTGATTCTAATAGAATCAATAGAATAGCACTAGTTCGTATGTGACGTCTTGCATATGGTTCTAGAATTCTAATCTATTGATTCTAGCTAGTCTATCTACTATTTCTATGAGTCATATGCAAGACGTCATTTTAGAAAAGACTTTTTCACTATTCAATAAATAGATTCAAATCTATTTGAATCTAGAATCAAACTTTCTGTTTGATTCTAATAGAATCAATAGAATAGCACTAGTTCGTATGTGACGTCTTGCATATGGTTCTAGAATTCTAATCTATTGATTCTAGCTAGTCTATCTACTATTTCTATGAGTCATATGCAAGACGTCATTTTAGAAAAGACTTTTTCACTATTCAATAAATAGATTCAAATCTATTTGAATCTAGAATCAAACTTTCTGTTTGATTCTAATAGAATCAATAGAATAGCACTAGTTCGTATGTGACGTCTTGCATATGGTTCTAGAATTCTAATCTATTGATTCTAGACCAGCTAGAATCAATAGTAGATAGAACAGTGAAAGTTTGATTCTAGCTAGTCTATCTACTATTTCTATGAGTCATATGCAAGACGTCATTTTAGAAAAGACTTTTTCACTATTCAATAAATAGATTCAAATCTATTTGAATCTAGAATCAAACTTTCTGTTTGATTCTAATAGAATCAATAGAATAGCACTAGTTCGTATGTGACGTCTTGCATATGGTTCTAGAATTCTAATCTATTGATTCTAGCTAGTCTATCTACTATTTCTATGAGTCATATGCAAGACGTCATTTTAGAAAAGACTTTTTCACTATTCAATAAATAGATTCAAATCTATTTGAATCTAGAATCAAACTTTCTGTTTGATTCTAATAGAATCAATAGAATAGCACTAGTTCGTATGTGACGTCTTGCATATGGTTCTAGAATTCTAATCTAGTGATTCTAGCTAGTCTATCTACTATTTCTATGAGTCATATGCAAGACGTCATTTTAGAAAAGACTTTTTCACTATTCAATAAATAGATTCAAATCTATTTGAATCTAGAATCAAACTTTCTGTTTGATTCTAATAGAATCAATAGAATAGCACTAGTTCGTATGTGACGTCTTGCATATGGTTCTAGAATTCTAATCTATTGATTCTAGACCAGCTAGAATCAATAGTAGATAGAACAGTGAAAGTTTGATTCTAGCTAGTCTATCTACTATTTCTATGAGTCATATGCAAGACGTCATTTTAGAAAAGACTTTTTCACTATTCAATAAATAGATTCAAATCTATTTGAATCTAGAATCAAACTTTCTGTTTGATTCTAATAGAATCAATAGAATAGCACTAGTTCGTATGTGACGTCTTGCATATGGTTCTAGAATTCTAATCTATTGATTCTAGACCAGCTAGAATCAATAGTAGATAGAACAGTGAAAGTTTGATTCTAGCTAGTCTATCTACTATTTCTATGAGTCATATGCAAGACGTCATTTTAGAAAAGACTTTTTCACTATTCAATAAATAGATTCAAATCTATTTGAATCTAGAATCAAACTTTCTGTTTGATTCTAATAGAATCAATAGAATAGCACTAGTTCGTATGTGACGTCTTGCATATGGTTCTAGAATTCTAATCTATTGATTCTAGCTAGTCTATCTACTATTTCTATGAGTCATATGCAAGACGTCATTTTAGAAAAGACTTTTTCACTATTCAATAAATAGATTCAAATCTATTTGAATCTAGAATCAAACTTTCTGTTTGATTCTAATAGAATCAATAGAATAGCACTAGTTCGTATGTGACGTCTTGCATATGGTTCTAGAATTCTAATCTATTGATTCTAGACTAGTCTAGTCTAGTCTATTCTATCTATATTTCTATGAGTCATATGCAAGACGTCATTTTAGAAAAGACTTTTTCACTATTCAATAAATAGATTCAAATCTATTTGAATCTAGAATCAAACTTTCTGTTTGATTCTAATAGAATCAATAGAATAGCACTAGTTCGTATGTGACGTCTTGCATATGGTTCTAGAATTCTAATCTATTGATTCTAGACCAGCTAGAATCAATAGTAGATAGAACAGTGACTATTCTCTATGAGTCATATGCAAGACGTCATTTTAGAAAAGACTTTTTCACTATTCAATAAATAGATTCAAATCTATTTGAATCTAGAATCAAACTTTCTGTTTGATTCTAATAGAATCAATAGAATAGCACTAGTTCGTATGTGACGTCTTGCATATGGTTCTAGAATTCTAATCTATTGATTCTAGACCAGCTAGAATCAATAGTAGATAGAACAGTGAAAGTTTGATTCTAGCTAGTCTATCTACTATTTCTATGAGTCATATGCAAGACGTCATTTTAGAAAAGACTTTTTCACTATTCAATAAATAGATTCAAATCTATTTGAATCTAGAATCAAACTTTCTGTTTGATTCTAATAGAATCAATAGAATAGCACTAGTTCGTATGTGACGTCTTGCATATGGTTCTAGAATTCTAATCTATTGATTCTAGACCAGCTAGAATCAATAGTAGATTCTAGCTAGTCTATCTACTATTTCTATGAGTCATATGCAAGACGTCATTTTAGAAAAGACTTTTTCACTATTCAATAAATAGATTCAAATCTATTTGAATCTAGAATCAAACTTTCTGTTTGATTCTAATAGAATCAATAGAATAGCACTAGTTCGTATGTGACGTCTTGCATATGGTTCTAGAATTCTAATCTATTGATTCTAGACCAGCTAGAATCAATAGTAGATAGAACAGTGAAAGTTTGATTCTAGCTAGTCTATCTACTATTTCTATGAGTCATATGCAAGACGTCATTTTAGAAAAGACTTTTTCACTATTCAATAAATAGATTCAAATCTATTTGAATCTAGAATCAAACTTTCTGTTTGATTCTAATAGAATCAATAGAATAGCACTAGTTCGTATGTGACGTCTTGCATATGGTTCTAGAATTCTAATCTATTGATTCTAGACTAGTCTATCTACTAGCTAGTCTATCTACTATTTCTATGAGTCATATGCAAGACGTCATTTTAGAAAAGACTTTTTCACTATTCAATAAATAGATTCAAATCTATTTGAATCTAGAATCAAACTTTCTGTTTGATTCTAATAGAATCAATAGAATAGCACTAGTTCGTATGTGACGTCTTGCATATGGTTCTAGAATTCTAATCTATTGATTCTAGACCAGCTAGAATCAATAGTAGATAGACAGTGAAAGTTTGATTCTAGCTAGTCTATCTACTATTTCTATGAGTCATATGCAAGACGTCATTTTAGAAAAGACTTTTTCACTATTCAATAAATAGATTCAAATCTATTTGAATCTAGAATCAAACTTTCTGTTTGATTCTAATAGAATCAATAGAATAGCACTAGTTCGTATGTGACGTCTTGCATATGGTTCTAGAATTCTAATCTATTGATTCTAGCTAGTCTATCTACTATTTCTATGAGTCATATGCAAGACGTCATTTTAGAAAAGACTTTTTCACTATTCAATAAATAGATTCAAATCTATTTGAATCTAGAATCAAACTTTCTGTTTGATTCTAATAGAATCAATAGAATAGCACTAGTTCGTATGTGACGTCTTGCATATGGTTCTAGAATTCTAATCTATTGATTCTAGACCAGCTAGAATCAATAGTAGATAGAACAGTGAAAGTTTGATTCTAGCTAGTCTATCTACTATTTCTATGAGTCATATGCAAGACGTCATTTTAGAAAAGACTTTTTCACTATTCAATAAATAGATTCAAATCTATTTGAATCTAGAATCAAACTTTCTGTTTGATTCTAATAGAATCAATAGAATAGCACTAGTTCGTATGTGACGTCTTGCATATGGTTCTAGAATTCTAATCTATTGATTCTAGCTAGTCTATCTACTATTTCTATGAGTCATATGCAAGACGTCATTTTAGAAAAGACTTTTTCACTATTCAATAAATAGATTCAAATCTATTTGAATCTAGAATCAAACTTTCTGTTTGATTCTAATAGAATCAATAGAATAGCACTAGTTCGTATGTGACGTCTTGCATATGGTTCTAGAATTCTAATCTATTGATTCTAGACCAGCTAGAATCAATAGTAGATAGAACAGTGAAAGTTTGATTCTAGCTAGTCTATCTACTATTTCTATGAGTCATATGCAAGACGTCATTTTAGAAAAGACTTTTTCACTATTCAATAAATAGATTCAAATCTATTTGAATCTAGAATCAAACTTTCTGTTTGATTCTAATAGAATCAATAGAATAGCACTAGTTCGTATGTGACGTCTTGCATATGGTTCTAGAATTCTAATCTATTGATTCTAGCTAGTTATCTACTATTTCTATGAGTCATATGCAAGACGTCATTTTAGAAAAGACTTTTTCACTATTCAATAAATAGATTCAAATCTATTTGAATCTAGAATCAAACTTTCTGTTTGATTCTAATAGAATCAATAGAATAGCACTAGTTCGTATGTGACGTCTTGCATATGGTTCTAGAATTCTAATCTATTGATTCTAGCTAGTCTATCTACTATTTCTATGAGTCATATGCAAGACGTCATTTTAGAAAAGACTTTTTCACTATTCAATAAATAGATTCAAATCTATTTGAATCTAGAATCAAACTTTCTGTTTGATTCTAATAGAATCAATAGAATAGCACTAGTTCGTATGTGACGTCTTGCATATGGTTCTAGAATTCTAATCTATTGATTCTAGCTAGTCTATCTACTATTTCTATGAGTCATATGCAAGACGTCATTTTAGAAAAGACTTTTTCACTATTCAATAAATAGATTCAAATCTATTTGAATCTAGAATCAAACTTTCTGTTTGATTCTAATAGAATCAATAGAATAGCACTAGTTCGTATGTGACGTCTTGCATATGGTTCTAGAATTCTAATCTATTGATTCTAGACCAGCTAGAATCAATAGTAGATAGAACAGTGAAAGTTTGATTCTAGCTAGTCTATCTACTATTTCTATGAGTCATATGCAAGACGTCATTTTAGAAAAGACTTTTTCACTATTCAATAAATAGATTCAAATCTATTTGAATCTAGAATCAAACTTTCTGTTTGATTCTAATAGAATCAATAGAATAGCACTAGTTCGTATGTGACGTCTTGCATATGGTTCTAGAATTCTAATCTATTGATTCTAGCTAGTCTATCTACTATTTCTATGAGTCATATGCAAGACGTCATTTTAGAAAAGACTTTTTCACTATTCAATAAATAGATTCAAATCTATTTGAATCTAGAATCAAACTTTCTGTTTGATTCTAATAGAATCAATAGAATAGCACTAGTTCGTATGTGACGTCTTGCATATGGTTCTAGAATTCTAATCTATTGATTCTAGACCAGCTAGAATCAATAGTAGATAGAACAGTGAAAGTTTGATTCTAGCTAGTCTATCTACTATTTCTATGAGTCATATGCAAGACGTCATTTTAGAAAAGACTTTTTCACTATTCAATAAATAGATTCAAATCTATTTGAATCTAGAATCAAACTTTCTGTTTGATTCTAATAGAATCAATAGAATAGCACTAGTTCGTATGTGACGTCTTGCATATGGTTCTAGAATTCTAATCTATTGATTCTAGCTAGTCTATCTACTATTTCTATGAGTCATATGCAAGACGTCATTTTAGAAAAGACTTTTTCACTATTCAATAAATAGATTCAAATCTATTTGAATCTAGAATCAAACTTTCTGTTTGATTCTAATAGAATCAATAGAATAGCACTAGTTCGTATGTGACGTCTTGCATATGGTTCTAGAATTCTAATCTATTGATTCTAGACCAGCTAGAATCAATAGTAGATAGAACAGTGAAAGTTTGATTCTAGCTAGTCTATCTACTATTTCTATGAGTCATATGCAAGACGTCATTTTAGAAAAGACTTTTTCACTATTCAATAAATAGATTCAAATCTATTTGAATCTAGAATCAAACTTTCTGTTTGATTCTAATAGAATCAATAGAATAGCACTAGTTCGTATGTGACGTCTTGCATATGGTTCTAGAATTCTAATCTATTGATTCTAGCTAGTCTATCTACTATTTCTATGAGTCATATGCAAGACGTCATTTTAGAAAAGACTTTTTCACTATTCAATAAATAGATTCAAATCTATTTGAATCTAGAATCAAACTTTCTGTTTGATTCTAATAGAATCAATAGAATAGCACTAGTTCGTATGTGACGTCTTGCATATGGTTCTAGAATTCTAATCTATTGATTCTAGCTAGTCTATCTACTATTTCTATGAGTCATATGCAAGACGTCATTTTAGAAAAGACTTTTTCACTATTCAATAAATAGATTCAAATCTATTTGAATCTAGAATCAAACTTTCTGTTTGATTCTAATAGAATCAATAGAATAGCACTAGTTCGTATGTGACGTCTTGCATATGGTTCTAGAATTCTAATCTATATTGATTCTAGCTAGTCTATCTACTATTTCTATGAGTCATATGCAAGACGTCATTTTAGAAAAGACTTTTTCACTATTCAATAAATAGATTCAAATCTATTTGAATCTAGAATCAAACTTTCTGTTTGATTCTAATAGAATCAATAGAATAGCACTAGTTCGTATGTGACGTCTTGCATATGGTTCTAGAATTCTAATCTATTGATTCTAGCTAGTCTATCTACTATTTCTATGAGTCATATGCAAGACGTCATTTTAGAAAAGACTTTTTCACTATTCAATAAATAGATTCAAATCTATTTGAATCTAGAATCAAACTTTCTGTTTGATTCTAATAGAATCAATAGAATAGCACTAGTTCGTATGTGACGTCTTGCATATGGTTCTAGAATTCTAATCTATTGATTCTAGACCAGCTAGAATCAATAGTAGATAGAAACAGTGAAAGTTTGATTCTAGCTAGTCTATCTACTATTTCTATGAGTCATATGCAAGACGTCATTTTAGAAAAGACTTTTTCACTATTCAATAAATAGATTCAAATCTATTTGAATCTAGAATCAAACTTTCTGTTTGATTCTAATAGAATCAATAGAATAGCACTAGTTCGTATGTGACGTCTTGCATATGGTTCTAGAATTCTAATCTATTGATTCTAGCTAGTCTATCTACTATTTCTATGAGTCATATGCAAGACGTCATTTTAGAAAAGACTTTTTCACTATTCAATAAATAGATTCAAATCTATTTGAATCTAGAATCAAACTTTCTGTTTGATTCTAATAGAATCAATAGAATAGCACTAGTTCGTATGTGACGTCTTGCATATGGTTCTAGAATTCTAATCTATTGATTCTAGACCAGCTAGAATCAATAGTAGATAGAACAGTGAAAGTTTGATTCTAGCTAGTCTATCTACTATTTCTATGAGTCATATGCAAGACGTCATTTTAGAAAAGACTTTTTCACTATTCAATAAATAGATTCAAATCTATTTGAATCTAGAATCAAACTTTCTGTTTGATTCTAATAGAATCAATAGAATAGCACTAGTTCGTATGTGACGTCTTGCATATGGTTCTAGAATTCTAATCTATTGATTCTAGCTAGTCTATCTACTATTTCTATGAGTCATATGCAAGACGTCATTTTAGAAAAGACTTTTTCACTATTCAATAAATAGATTCAAATCTATTTGAATCTAGAATCAAACTTTCTGTTTGATTCTAATAGAATCAATAGAATAGCACTAGTTCGTATGTGACGTCTTGCATATGGTTCTAGAATTCTAATCTATTGATTCTAGACCAGCTAGAATCAATAGTAGATAGAACAGTGAAAGTTTGATTCTAGCTAGTCTATCTACTATTTCTATGAGTCATATGCAAGACGTCATTTTAGAAAAGACTTTTTCACTATTCAATAAATAGATTCAAATCTATTTGAATCTAGAATCAAACTTTCTGTTTGATTCTAATAGAATCAATAGAATAGCACTAGTTCGTATGTGACGTCTTGCATATGGTTCTAGAATTCTAATCTATTGATTCTAGCTAGTCTATCTACTATTTCTATGAGTCATATGCAAGACGTCATTTTAGAAAAGACTTTTTCACTATTCAATAAATAGATTCAAATCTATTTGAATCTAGAATCAAACTTTCTGTTTGATTCTAATAGAATCAATAGAATAGCACTAGTTCGTATGTGACGTCTTGCATATGGTTCTAGAATTCTAATCTATTGATTCTAGACCAGCTAGAATCAATAGTAGATAGAACAGTGAAAGTTTGATTCTAGCTAGTCTATCTACTATTTCTATGAGTCATATGCAAGACGTCATTTTAGAAAAGACTTTTTCACTATTCAATAAATAGATTCAAATCTATTTGAATCTAGAATCAAACTTTCTGTTTGATTCTAATAGAATCAATAGAATAGCACTAGTTCGTATATGACGTCTTGCATATGGTTCTAGAATTCTAATCTATTGATTCTAGCTAGTCTATCTACTATTTCTATGAGTCATATGCAAGACGTCATTTTAGAAAAGACTTTTTCACTATTCAATAAATAGATTCAAATCTATTTGAATCTAGAATCAAACTTTCTGTTTGATTCTAATAGAATCAATAGAATAGCACTAGTTCGTATGTGACGTCTTGCATATGGTTCTAGAATTCTAATCTATTGATTCTAGCTAGTCTATCTACTATTTCTATGAGTCATATGCAAGACGTCATTTTAGAAAAGACTTTTTCACTATTCAATAAATAGATTCAAATCTATTTGAATCTAGAATCAAACTTTCTGTTTGATTCTAATAGAATCAATAGAATAGCACTAGTTCGTATGTGACGTCTTGCATATGGTTCTAGAATTCTAATCTATTGATTCTAGCTAGTCTATCTACTATTTCTATGAGTCATATGCAAGACGTCATTTTAGAAAAGACTTTTTCACTATTCAATAAATAGATTCAAATCTATTTGAATCTAGAATCAAACTTTCTGTTTGATTCTAATAGAATCAATAGAATAGCACTAGTTCGTATGTGACGTCTTGCATATGGTTCTAGAATTCTAATCTATTGATTCTAGACCAGCTAGAATCAATAGTAGATAGAACAGTGAAAGTTTGATTCTAGCTAGTCTATCTACTATTTCTATGAGTCATATGCAAGACGTCATTTTAGAAAAGACTTTTTCACTATTCAATAAATAGATTCAAATCTATTTGAATCTAGAATCAAACTTTCTGTTTGATTCTAATAGAATCAATAGAATAGCACTAGTTCGTATGTGACGTCTTGCATATGGTTCTAGAATTCTAATCTATTGATTCTAGCTAGTCTATCTACTATTTCTATGAGTCATATGCAAGACGTCATTTTAGAAAAGACTTTTTCACTATTCAATAAATAGATTCAAATCTATTTGAATCTAGAATCAAACTTTCTGTTTGATTCTAATAGAATCAATAGAATAGCACTAGTTCGTATGTGACGTCTTGCATATGGTTCTAGAATTCTAATCTATTGATTCTAGACCAGCTAGAATCAATAGTAGATAGAACAGTGAAAGTTTGATTCTAGCTAGTCTATCTACTATTTCTATGAGTCATATGCAAGACGTCATTTTAGAAAAGACTTTTTCACTATTCAATAAATAGATTCAAATCTATTTGAATCTAGAATCAAACTTTCTGTTTGATTCTAATAGAATCAATAGAATAGCACTAGTTCGTATGTGACGTCTTGCATATGGTTCTAGAATTCTAATCTATTGATTCTAGCTAGTCTATCTACTATTTCTATGAGTCATATGCAAGACGTCATTTTAGAAAAGACTTTTTCACTATTCAATAAATAGATTCAAATCTATTTGAATCTAGAATCAAACTTTCTGTTTGATTCTAATAGAATCAATAGAATAGCACTAGTTCGTATGTGACGTCTTGCATATGGTTCTAGAATTCTAATCTATTGATTCTAGCTAGTCTATCTACTATTTCTATGAGTCATATGCAAGACGTCATTTTAGAAAAGACTTTTTCACTATTCAATAAATAGATTCAAATCTATTTGAATCTAGAATCAAACTTTCTGTTTGATTCTAATAGAATCAATAGAATAGCACTAGTTCGTATGTGACGTCTTGCATATGGTTCTAGAATTCTAATCTATTGATTCTAGCTAGTCTATCTACTATTTCTATGAGTCATGTGCAAGACGTCATTTTAGAAAAGACTTTTTCACTATTCAATAAATAGATTCAAATCTATTTGAATCTAGAATCAAACTTTCTGTTTGATTCTAATAGAATCAATAGAATAGCACTAGTTCGTATGTGACGTCTTGCATATGGTTCTAGAATTCTAATCTATTGATTCTAGCTAGTCTATCTACTATTTCTATGAGTCATATGCAAGACGTCATTTTAGAAAAGACTTTTTCACTATTCAATAAATAGATTCAAATCTATTTGAATCTAGAATCAAACTTTCTGTTTGATTCTAATAGAATCAATAGAATAGCACTAGTTCGTATGTGACGTCTTGCATATGGTTCTAGAATTCTAATCTATTGATTCTAGACCAGCTAGAATCAATAGTAGATAGAACAGTAAAGTTTGATTCTAGCTAGTCTATCTACTATTTCTATGAGTCATATGCAAGACGTCATTTTAGAAAAGACTTTTTCACTATTCAATAAATAGATTCAAATCTATTTGAATCTAGAATCAAACTTTCTGTTTGATTCTAATAGAATCAATAGAATAGCACTAGTTCGTATGTGACGTCTTGCATATGGTTCTAGAATTCTAATCTATTGATTCTAGCTAGTCTATCTACTATTTCTATGAGTCATATGCAAGACGTCATTTTAGAAAAGACTTTTTCACTATTCAATAAATAGATTCAAATCTATTTGAATCTAGAATCAAACTTTCTGTTTGATTCTAATAGAATCAATAGAATAGCACTAGTTCGTATGTGACGTCTTGCATATGGTTCTAGAATTCTAATCTATTGATTCTAGCTAGTCTATCTACTATTTCTATGAGTCATATGCAAGACGTCATTTTAGAAAAGACTTTTTCACTATTCAATAATAGATTCAAATCTATTTGAATCTAGAATCAAACTTTCTGTTTGATTCTAATAGAATCAATAGAATAGCACTAGTTCGTATGTGACGTCTTGCATATGGTTCTAGAATTCTAATCTATTGATTCTAGCTAGTCTATCTACTATTTCTATGAGTCATATGCAAGACGTCATTTTAGAAAAGACTTTTTCACTATTCAATAAATAGATTCAAATCTATTTGAATCTAGAATCAAACTTTCTGTTTGATTCTAATAGAATCAATAGAATAGCACTAGTTCGTATGTGACGTCTTGCATATGGTTCTAGAATTCTAATCTATTGATTCTAGCTAGTCTATCTACTATTTCTATGAGTCATATGCAAGACGTCATTTTAGAAAAGACTTTTTCACTATTCAATAAATAGATTCAAATCTATTTGAATCTAGAATCAAACTTTCTGTTTGATTCTAATAGAATCAATAGAATAGCACTAGTTCGTATGTGACGTCTTGCATATGGTTCTAGAATTCTAATCTATTGATTCTAGACCAGCTAGAATCAATAGTAGATAAAACAGTGAAAGTTTGATTCTAGCTAGTCTATCTACTATTTCTATGAGTCATATGCAAGACGTCATTTTAGAAAAGACTTTTTCACTATTCAATAAATAGATTCAAATCTATTTGAATCTAGAATCAAACTTTCTGTTTGATTCTAATAGAATCAATAGAATAGCACTAGTTCGTATGTGACGTCTTGCATATGGTTCTAGAATTCTAATCTATTGATTCTAGCTAGTCTATCTACTATTTCTATGAGTCATATGCAAGACGTCATTTTAGAAAAGACTTTTTCACTATTCAATAAATAGATTCAAATCTATTTGAATCTAGAATCAAACTTTCTGTTCGATTCTAATAGAATCAATAGAATAGCACTAGTTCGTATGTGACGTCTTGCATATGGTTCTAGAATTCTAATCTATTGATTCTAGCTAGTCTATCTACTATTTCTATGAGTCATATGCAAGACGTCATTTTAGAAAAGACTTTTTCACTATTCAATAAATAGATTCAAATCTATTTGAATCTAGAATCAAACTTTCTGTTTGATTCTAATAGAATTCAATAGAATAGCACTAGTTCGTATGTGACGTCTTGCATATGGTTCTAGAATTCTAATCTATTGATTCTAGACTAGCTAGAATCAATAGTAGATAAAACAGTGAAAGTTTGATTCTAGCTAGTCTATCTACTATTTCTATGAGTCAAATGAAGGACCTCATTTTAGAAAAGACTTTTTCACTATTCAATAAATAGATTCAAATCTATTTGAATCTAGAATCAAACTTTCTGTTGATTCTATAGAATCAATAGAATAGCACTAGTTCGTATGTGACGTCTTGCATATGGTTCTAGAATTCTAATCTATTGATTCTAGCTAGTCTATCTACTATTTCTATGAGTCATGGCAAGACGTCATTTTAGAAAAGACTTTTTCACTATTCAATAAATAGATTCAAATCTATTTGAATCTAGAATCAAACTTTCTGTTCGATTCTAATAGAATCAATAGAATAGCACTAGTTTCGTATGTGACGTCTTGCATATGGTTCTAGAATTCTAATCTATTGATTCTAGCTAGTCTATCTACTATTTCTATGAGTCATATGCAAGACGTCATTTTAGAAAAGACTTTTTCACTATTCAATAAATAGATTCAAATCTATTTGAATCTAGAATCAAACTTTCTGTTTGATTCTAATAGAATCAATAGAATAGCACTAGTTCGTATGTGACGTCTTGCATATGGTTCTAGAATTCTAATCTATTGATTCTAGACCAGCTAGAATCAATAGTAGATAAAACAGTGAAAGTTTGATTCTAGCTAGTCTATCTACTATTTCTATGAGTCATATGAAGGACGTCATTTTGGAAAAGACTTTTTCACTATTCAATAAAAAGATTCAAATCTATTTGAATCTAGAATCAAACTTTCTGTTTGATTCTATAGAATCAATAGAATAGCATTAGTTCGTATGTGACGTCTTGCATATGGTTCTAGAATTCTAATCTATTGATTCTAGACCAGCTAGAATCAATAGTAGATAGAACAGTGAAAGTTTGATTCTAGCTAGTCTATCTACTATTTCTATGAGTCATATGCAAGACGTCATTTTAGAAAAGACTTTTCACTATTCAATAAATAGATTCAAATCTTTTTGAATCTAGAATCAAACTTTCTGTTTGATTCTAATAGAATCAATAGAATAGCACTAGTTCGTATGTGATGTCTTGCATATGGTTCTAGAATTCTAATCTATTGATTCTAGCTAGTCTATCTACTATTTCTATGAGTCATATGCAAGACGTCATTTTAGAAAAGACTTTTCACTATTCTATAAATAGATTCAAATCTATTTGAATCTAGAATCAAACTTTCTGTTTGATTCTAATAGAATCAATAGAATAGCACTAGTTCGTATGTGACGTCTTGCATATGGTTCTAGAATTCTAATCTATTGATTCTAGACCAGCTAGAATCAATAGTAGATAAAACAGTGAAAGTTTGATTCTAGCTAGTCTATCTACTATTTCTATGAGTCATATGCAAGACGTCATTTTAGAAAAGACTTTTTCACTATTCAATAAATAGATTCAAATCTATTTGAATCTAGAATCAAACTTTCAGTTTGATTCTAATAGAATCAATAGAATAGCACTAGTTCGTATGTGACGTCTTGCATATGGTTCTAGAATTCTAATCTATTGATTCTAGCTAGTCTATCTACTATTTCTATGAGTCATATGCAAGACGTCATTTTAGAAAAGACTTTTTCACTATTCAATAAATAGATTCAAATCTATTTGAATCTAGAATCAAACTTTCTGTTTGATTCTAATAGAATCAATAGAATAGCACTAGTTCGTATGTGACGTCTTGCAAATGGTTCTAGAATTCTAATCTATTGATTCTAGACCAGCTAGAATCAATAGTAGATAAAACAGTGAAAGTTTGATTCTAGCTAGTCTATCTACTATTTCTATGAGTCATTGCAAGACGTCATTTTAGAAAAGACTTTTTCACTATTCAATAAATAGATTCAAATCTATTTGAATCTAGAATCAAACTTCTGTTTGATTCTAATAGAATCAATAGAATAGCACTAGTTCGTATGTGACGTCTTGCATATGGTTCTAGAATTCTAATCTATTGATTCTAGCTAGTCTATCTACTATTTCTATGAGTCATGTGCAAGACGTCATTTTAGAAAAGACTTTTTCACTATTCAATAAATAGATTCAAATCTATTTGAATCTAGAATCAAACTTTCTGTTCGATTCTAATAGAATCAATAGAATAGCACTAGTTCGTATGTGACGTCTTGCATATGGTTCTAGAATTCTAATCTATTGATTCTAGCTAGTCTATCTACTATTTCTATGAGTCATATGCAAGACGTCATTTTAGAAAAGACTTTTTCACTATTCAATAAATAGATTCAAATCTATTTGAATCTAGAATCAAACTTTCTGTTTGATTCTAATAGAATCAATAGAATAGCACTAGTTCGTATGTGACGTCTTGCATATGGTTCTAGAATTCTAATCTATTGATTCTAGACCAGCTAGAATCAATAGTAGATAAAACAGTGAAAGTTTGATTCTAGCTAGTCTATCTACTATTTCTATGAGTCATATGAAGGACGTCATTTTAGAAAAGACTTTTTCACTATTCAATAAAAAGATTCAAATCTATTTGAATCTAGAATCAAACTTTCTGCTTGATTCTAATAGAATCAATAGAATAGCATTAGTTCGTATGTGACGTCTTGCATATGGTTCTAGAATTCTAATCTATTGATTCTAGACCAGCTAGAATCAATAGTAGATAGAACAGTGAAAGTTTGATTCTAGCTAGTCTATCTACTATTTCTATGAGTCATATGCAAGACGTCATTTTAGAAAGACTTTTTCACTATTCAATAAATAGATTCAAATCTTTTTGAATCTAGAATCAAACTTTCTGTTTGATTCTAATAGAATCAATAGAATAGCACTAGTTCGTATGTGATGTCTTGCATATGGTTCTAGAATTCTAATCTATTGATTCTAGCTAGTCTATCTACTATTTCTATGAGTCATATGCAAGACGTCATTTTAGAAAAGACTTTTTCACTATTCTATAAATAGATTCAAATCTATTTGAATCTAGAATCAAACTTTCTGTTTGATTCTAATAGAATCAATAGAATAGCACTAGTTCGTATGTGACGTCTTGCATATGGTTCTAGAATTCTAATCTATTGATTCTAGACCAGCTAGAATCAATAGTAGATAAAACAGTGAAAGTTTGATTCTAGCTAGTCTATCTACTATTTCTATGAGTCATATGCAAGACGTCATTTTAGAAAAGACTTTTTCACTATTCAATAAATAGATTCAAATCTATTTGAATCTAGAATCAAACTTTCAGTTTGATTCTAATAGAATCAATAGAATAGCACTAGTTCGTATGTGACGTCTTGCATATGGTTCTAGAATTCTAATCTATTGATTCTAGCTAGTCTATCTACTATTTCTATGAGTCATATGCAAGACGTCATTTTAGAAAAGACTTTCACTATTCAATAAATAGATTCAAATCTATTTGAATCTAGAATCAAACTTTCTGTTTTGATTCTAATAGAATCAATAGAATAGCACTAGTTCGTATGTGACGTCTTGCATATGGTTCTAGAATTCTGATCTATTGATTCTAGCTAGTCTATCTACTATTTCTATGAGTCATGTGCAAGACGTCATTTTAGAAAAGACTTTTTCACTATCAATAAATAGATTCAAATCTATTTGAATCTAGAATCAAACTTTCTGTTCGATTCTAATAGAATCAATAGATAGCACTAGTTCGTATGTGACGTCTTGCATATGGTTCTAGAATTCTAATCTATTGATTCTAGCTAGTCTATCTACTATTTCTATGAGTCATATGCAAGACGTCATTTTAGAAAAGACTTTTTCACTATTCAATAAATAGATTCAAATCTATTTGAATCTAGAATCAAACTTTCTGTTTGATTCTAATAGAATCAATAGAATAGCACTAGTTCGTATGTGACGTCTTGCATATGGTTCTAGAATTCTAATCTATTGATTCTAGACCAGCTAGATCCAATAGTAGATAAAACAGTGAAAGTTTGATTCTAGCTAGTCTATCTACTATTTCCATGAGTCATATGCAAGACGTCATTTTAGAAAAGACTTTTTCACTATTCAATAAATAGATTCAAATCTATTGAATCTAGAATCAAACTTTCTGTTCGATTCTAATAGAATCAATAGAATAGCACTAGTTCGTATGTGACGTCTTGCATATGGTTCTAGAATTCTAATCTATTGATTCTAGCTAGTCTATCTACTATTTCTATGAGTCATATGCAAGACGTCATTTTAGAAAAGACTTTTTCACTATTCAATAAATAGATTCAAATCTATTTGAATCTAGAATCAAACTTTCTGTTTGATCTAATAGAATCAATAGAATAGCACTAGTTCGTATGTGACGTCTTGCATATGGTTCTAGAATTCTAATCTATTGATTCTAGACCAGCTAGAATCAATAGTAGATAAAACAGTGAAAGTTTGATTCTAGCTAGTCTATCTACTATTTCTATGAGTCATATGCAAGACGTAATTTTAGAAAAGACTTTTTCACTATTCAATAAATAGATTCAAATCTATTTGAATCTAGAATCAAACTTTCTGTTTGATTCTAATAGAATCAATAGAAAAGCACTAGTTCGTATGTGACGTCTTGCATATGGTTCTAGAATTCTAATCTATTG
>NW_027064389.1:0-26518 GCF_032884065.1 Artemia franciscana
TATCGGCCACTGCGCGTCTTTTCTAAAATGACGTCTTGCATATGACTCTTGCTTACTAGATTCATATCTGAAAAAATTTTATTTTTTTTTCTCATGACTTTAAAAGTCATTTATTAAACGGAGTCATATGCAAGACGTCATTTTAGAAAAGACGCGCAGTGGCCGATATTATTGTCTATCTCTACCGATATTATATTCTTGCATATGACTCATAGAAATAGTAGATAGACTAGCTAGAATCAAACTTTCACTGCTGAATCTATTAAAAGTTTTATTGATTCTAGCTAGTCTATCTACTATTGATTATAGCTGGTCTAGAATCAATAGTAAGTTTTTAAAATCAATTAGAATACAAGAAAGTTTAATAAAACTCATAGAAATAAAATTTTATAAAACTTTGATTCCGGACATTTTCCTCTAGGCCTCTAGGTGGCCGATATTCAAATAGATTTAATAGATTCAGCAGTAAAAGTTTGATTCTAGATTCAAATAGATTTCTAAAATGACGTCTTGCATATGACTCATAGAAATAGTAGATAGACTAGCTAGAATCAAACTTTCACTGCTGAATATATTAAAAGTTTTAATAGATTCTAAAATGACGTCTTGCATATGACTCATAGAAAACTTATTATCTCTATCTATTCTATTCTATCTATCTACTCTAAGTATTCTTAGAAACTTATCAAACTTTCACTGCTGAATCTATTAAAAGTTTTGAATCTTTAAGAATTAAAAGTTTTGAATCTATTAAAACTTTTAATAGATTCAGCAGTGAAAGTTTGATTCTAGCTAGTCTATCTACTATTTCTATGAGTCATATGCAAGACGTCATTTTAGAAAAGACGCGCAGTGGCCGATATTATTGTCTATTTCTACCGATATTATATTCTTGCATATGACTCATTAAAATAGTACTACAATATTTCACTACAAAGATTCATAGAAATAGTAGATAGACTAGCTAGAATCAAACTTTCACTGTTTCTAGTGAAGGCTTGCGGCCTCTTGCAAAACATTTTCCTCTAGGCCTCTAGGTGGCCGATATTCAAATAGATTTAATAGATTCAGCAGTGAAAGTTTGATTCTAGCTAGTCTATCTACTATTTCTATGAGTCATATGCAAGTCCTTGTGCAAAATATTTTGATTCTAGCTAGTCTATCTACTATTTCTATGTGTTTTATTTGTCTATTCTAGCTAGTCTATCTACTATTTATGTTATGAATGAAATGAAAGGTCTTGCATACAAGAGTAGATAGATTTATTAAACGGAGTAGAAATAGAAATAGACAATAATATCGGCCACTGCGCGTCTTTTCTAAAATGACGTCTTGCATATGACTCATAGAAATAGTAGATAGACTAGCTAGAATAGACAAATAAAACTCATAGAAATAGTAGATAGACTAGCTAGAATCAAACTATCTACTATTCCGATATACAAGATATTATTGTCTATTAAATAGACAATAATATCGGCCACTGCGCGTCTTTTCTAAATGACGTCTTGCATATGACTCATAGAAATAGTAGATAGACTAGCTAGAATCAAACTTTCTTGTATTCTAATTGATTTTAAAAACTTACTATTGATTCTAGACCAGCTAGAATCAATAGTAGATAGACTAGCTAGAATCAAACTTTCACTGCTGAATCTATTAAAAGTTTTATTGATTCTAGCTAGTCTATCTACTATTGATTCTAGCTGGTCTAGAATCAATAGTAAGTTTTTAAAATCAATTAGAATACAAGAAAGTTTAATAAAACTCATAGAAATAAAATTTTATAAAACTTTGATTCTGGACATTTTCCTCTAGGCCTCTAGGTGGCCGATATTCAAATAGATTTAATAGATTCAGCAGTGAAAGTTTGATTCTAGATTCAAATAGATTTCTAAAATGACGTCTTGCCTATGACTCATAGAAATAGTAGATAGACTAGCTAGAATCAAACTTTCGCTGCTGAATCTATTAAAAGTTTTAATAGATTCTAAAATGACGTCTTGCATATGACTCATAGAAAACTTATTATCTCTATCTATTCTATTCTATCTATCTACTCTAAGTATTCTTAGAAACTTATCAAACTTTCACTGCTGAATCTATTAAAAGTTTTGAATCTTTAAGAATTAAAAGTTTTGAATCTATTAAAACTTTTAATAGATTCAGCAGTGAAAGTTTGATTCTAGCTAGTCTATCTACTATTTCTATGAGTCATATGCAAGACGTCATTTTAGAAAAGACGCGCAGTGGCCGATATTATTGTCTATTTCTACCGATATTATATTCTTGCATATGACTCATAGAAATAGTACTACAATATTTTACTACAAAGACTCATAGAAATAGTAGATAGACTAGCTAGAATCAAACTTTCACTGTTTCTAGTGAAGGCTTGCGGCCTTGTGCAAAATATTTTCCTCTTGCATAGAATTTCTCTTGCAAAATTTCCTTGAATCTATTAAAACTTTTAATATATTCAGCAGTGAAAGTTTGATTCTAGCTAGTCTATCTACTATTTCTATAAGTCATATGCAAGACGTCATTTTAGAAAAGACGCGCAGTGGCCGATATTATTGTCTATTTAATAGACAATAATATCTTATACAATAAAATCAATTAGAATACAAGAAAGTTTGATTCTAGCTAGTCTATCTACTATTTCTATGAGTCATATGCAAGACGTCATTTTAGAAAAGAAGCGCAGTGGCCGATATTATTGTCTATTTAATAGACAATAATATCTTGTATATCGGAATAGTAGATAGTTTGATTCTAGCTAGTTTATCTGCTATTTCTATGAGTTTTATTTGTCTATTCTAGCTAGTCTATCTACTATTTCTATGAGTCATATGCAAGACGTCATTTTAGAAAAGACGCGCAGTGGCCGATATTATTGTCTATTTCTATTTCTACTCCGTTTAATAAATCTATCTACTCTTGTATGCAAGACCTTTCATTTCATTCATAACATAAATAGTAGATAGACTAGCTAGAATAGACAAATAAAACTCATAGAAATAGTAGATAGACTAGCTAGAATCAAAATATTTTGCACAAGGACTTGCATATGACTCATAGAAATAGTAGATAGACTAGCTAGAATCAAACTTTCACTGCTGAATCTATTAAATCTATTTGAATATGGGCCACCTAGAGGCCTAGAGGAAAATATTTTGCACAAGGCCGCAAGCCTTCACTAGAAACAGTGAAAGTTTGATTCTAGCTAGTCTATCTACTATTTCTATGAGTCTTTGTAGTAAAATATTGTAGTACTATTTCTATGAGTCATATGCAAGAATATAATATCGATAGAAATAGACAATAATATCGGCCACTGCGCGTCTTTTCTAAAATGACGTCTTGCATATGACTCATAGAAATAGTAGATAGACTAGCTAGAATCAAACTTTCACTGCTGAATCTATTAAAAGTTTTAATAGATTCAAAACTTTTAATTCTTAAAGATTCAAAACTTTTAATAGATTCAGCAGTGAAAGTTTGATAAGTTTCTAAGAATACTTAGAGTAGATAGATAGAATATAATAGATAGAGATAATAAGTTTTCTATGAGTCATATGCAAGACGTCATTTTAGAATCTATTAAAACTTTTAATAGATTCAGCAGTGAAAGTTTGATTCTAGCTAGTCTATCTACTATTTCTATGAGTCATATGCAAGACGTCATTTTAGAAATCTATTTCAATCTAGAATCAAACTTTCACTGCTGAATCTATTAAATCTATTTGATTATCGGCCACCTAGAGGCCTAGAGGAAAATGTCCAGAATCAAAGTTTTATAAAATTTTATTTCTATGAGTTTTATTAAACTTTGTTGTATTCTAATTGATTTTAAAAACTTACTATTGATTCTAGACCAGCTAGAATCAATAGTAGATAGACTAGCTAGAATCAATAAAACTTTTGATAGATTCAGCAGTGAAAGTTTGATTCTAGCTAGTCTATCTACTATTTCTATGAGTCATATGCAAGAATATAATATCGGTAGAAATAGACAATAATATCGGCCACTGCGCGTCTTTTCTAAAATGACGTCTTGCATATGACTCCGTTTAATAAATGACTTTTAAAGTCATTAGAAAAAAAAAATTTTCAGCTATGAATCTAGTAAGCAAGAGTCATATGCAAGACGTCATTTTAGAAAAGACGCGCAGTGGCCGATATTATTGTCTATTTAATAGACAATAATATCTTATACAATAAAATCAATTAGAATACTAGAAAGTTTGATTCTAGCTAGTCTATCTACTATTTCTTATCAATTTCTACTATTTCTGTTCGTGGATTTGCTTACTAGGTCAGAGATCTACTCATCTAGATCTCTAGATGAGATCTAGTCTATCTACTATTTCTATGAGTCATATGCAAGACGTCATTTTAGAAAAGACGCGCAGTGGCCGATATTATTGTCTATTTCTACGATATTATTGTCTTGCATATGACTCATAGAAATAGCAGATAGACTAGCTAGAATCAAACTTTCACTGCTGAATCTATTAAAAGTTTTATTGAAGTTTTATTAAACGGGGCGGTGTTCGTGGATTTGCTTACTAGGTCAGAGTTATGGACTTGCATATGAGAATATGCGTATGACTCATAGAAATAGAATCAAACTTTCACTGCTGAATCTATTAAAAGTTTTATTGATTCTTGCTAGTCTATCTACTTTTGATTCTAGCTGGTCTAGAATCAATAGATTAGAATTCTAGAACCATATGCAAGACGTCACATACGAACTAGTGCTATTCTATTGATTCTATTAGAATCAAACAGAAAGTTTGATTCTAGATTCAAATAGATTTGAATCTATTTATTGAATAGTGAAAAAGTCTTTTTTAAAATGACGTCTTGCATATGACTCATAGAAATAGTAGATAGACTAGCTAGAATCAAAATATTTTGCACATGGACTTGCATATGAGAATATGCGTATGACTCATAGAAATAGAATCAAACTTTCACTGCTGAATCTATTAAAAGTTTTATTGATTCTAGCTAGTCTATCTACTATTGATTCTAGCTGGTCTAGAATCAATAGTAAGTTTTTAAAATCAATTAGAAAACAAGAGAGTTTGATTCCAGCTAGTCTATCTACTATTTCTATGAGTCATATGCAAGACGTCATTTTAGAAAAGAAGCGCAGTGGCCGATATTATTGTCTATTTAATAGACAATAATATCTTGTATATCGGAATAGTAGATAGTTTGATTCTAGCTAGTCTATCTGATATTTTTTATGAGTTTTATTTGTCTATTCTAGCTAGTCTATCTACTATTTCTATGAGTCATATGCAAGACGTCATTTTAGAAAAGACGCGTAGTGGCCGATATTATTGTCTATTTCTATTTCTACTCCGTTTAATAAATCTATCTACTCTTGTATGCAAGACCTTTCATTTCATTCATAACATAAATAGTAGATAGACTAGCTAGAATAGACAAATAAAACTCATAGAAATAGTAGATAGACTAGCTAGAATCAAAATATTTTGCACAAGGACTTGCATATGACTCATAGAAATGGTAGATAGACTAGCTAGAATCAAACTTTCACTGCTGAATCTATTAAATCTATTTGAATATCGGCCACCTAGAGGCCTAGAGGAAAATATTTTGCACAAGGCCGCAAGCCTTCACTAGAAACAGTGAAAGTTTGATTCTAGCTAGTGTATCTACTATTTCTATGAGTCTTTGTAGTAAAATATTGTAGTACTATTTCTATGAGTCATATGCAAGAATATAATATCGGTAGAAATAGACAATAATATCGGCCACTGCGCGTCTTTTCTAAAATGACGTCTTGCATATGACTCATAGAAATAGTAGATAGACTAGCTAGAATCAAACTTTCATTGCTGAATCTATTAAAAGTTTTAATAGATTCAAAACTTTTAATTCTTAAAGATTCAAAACTTTTAATAGATTCAGCAGTGAAAGTTTGATAAGTTTCTAAGAATACTTAGAGTAGATAGATAGAATAGAATAGATAGAGATAATAAGTTTTCTATGAGTCATATGCAAGACGTCATTTTAGAATCTATTAAAACTTTTAATAGATTCAGCAGTGAAAGTTTGATTCTAGCTAGTCTATCTACTATTTTTATGAGTCATATGCAAGACGTCATTTTAGAAATCTATTTGAATCTAGAATCAAACTTTCACTGCTGAATCTATTAAATCTATTTGAATATCGGCCACCTAGAGGCCTAGAGGAAAATGTCCAGAATCAAGGTTTTATAAAATTTTATTTCTATGAGTTTTATTAAACTTTCTTGTATTCTAATTGATTTTAAAAACTTACTATTGATTCTAGACCAGCTAGAATCAATAGTAGATAGACTAGCTAGAATCAATAAAACTTTTAATAGATTCAGCAGTGAAAGTTTGATTCTAGCTAGTCTATCTACTATTTCTATGAGTCATATGCAAGAATATAATATCGGTAGAGATAGACAATAATATCGGCCACTGCGCGTCTTTTCTAAAATGACGTCTTGCATATGACTCCGTTTAATAAATGACTTTTAAAGTCATTAGAAAAAAAAATAAAATTTATTCAGCTATGAATCTAGTAAGCAAGAGTCATATGCAAGACGTCATTTTAGAAAAGACGCGCAGTGGCCGATATATTGTCTATTTAATAGACAATAGTATCTTATACAATAAAATCAATTAGAATACAAGAAAGTTTGATTCTAGCTAGTCTATCTACTATTTCTTATCAATTTCTACTATTTCTGTTCGTGGATTTGCTTACTAGGTCAGAGATCTACTCATCTAGATCTCTAGATGAGATCTAGTCTATCTACTATTTCTATGAGTCATATACAAGACGTCATTTTAGAAAAGACGCGCAGTGGCCGATATTATTGTCTATTTCTACGATATTATTGTCTTGCATATGACTCATAGAAATAGTAGATAGACTAGCTAGAATCAAACTTTCACTGCTGAATCTATTAAAAGTTTTATTGAAGTTTTATTAAACGGGGCAGTGTTCGTGGATTTGCTTACTAGGTCAGAGTTATGGACTTGTATATGAGAATATGCGTATGACTCATAGAAATAGAATCAAACTTTCACTGCTGAATCTATTAAAAGTTTTATTGATTCTTGCTAGTCTATCTACTATTGATTCTAGCTGGTCTAGAATCAATAGATTAGAATTCTAGAACCATATGCAAGACGTCACATACGAACTAGTGCTATTCTATTGATTCTATTAGAATCAAACAGAAAGTTTGATTCTAGATTCAAATAGATTTGAATCTATTTATTGAATAGTGAAAAAGTCTTTTCTAAAATGACTTCTTGCATATGACTCATAGAAATAGTAGATAAACTAGCTAGAATCAAAATATTTTGCACAAGGACTTGCATATGAGAATATTCGTATGACTCATAAAAATAGAATCAAACTTTCACTGCTGAATCTATTAAAAGTTTTATTGATTCTAGCTAGTCTATCTACTATTGATTCTAGCTGGTCTAGAATCAATAGTAAGTTTTTAAAATCAATTAGAATACAAGAAAGTTTGATTCTAGCTAGTCTATCTACTATTTCTATGAGTCATATGCAAGACGTCATTTTAGAAAAGACGCGCAGTGGCCGATATTATTATCTATTTAATAGACAATAATATCTTGTATATCGGAATAGTAGATAGTTTGATTCTAGCTAGTCTATCTACTATTTCTATGAGTTTTATTTGTCTATTCTAGCTAGTCTATCTACTATTTCTATGAGTTATATGCAAGACGTCATTTTAGAAAAGACGCGCAATGGCCGATATTATTGTCTATTTCTATTTATACTCCGTTTAATAAATCTATCTACTCTTGTATGCAAGACCTTTCATTTCATTCATAACATAAATAGTAGATAGACTAGCTAGAATAGACAAATAAAACTCATAGAAATAGTAGATAGACTAGCTAGAATCAAAATATTTTGCACAAGGACTTGCATATGACTCATAGAAATAGTAGATAGACTAGCTAGAATCAAACTTTCACTGCTGAATCTATTAAATCTATTTGAATATCGGCCACCTAGAGGCCTAGAGGAAAATATTTTGCACAAGGCCGCAAGCCTTCACTAGAAACAGTGAAAGTTTGATTCTAGCTAGTCTATCTACTATTTCTATGAGTCTTTGTAGTAAAATATTGTAGTACTATTTCTATGAGTCATATGCAAGAATATAATATCGGTAGAAATAGACAATAATATCGGCCACTGCGCGTCTTTTCTAAAATGACGTCTTGCATATGACGCATAGAAATAGTAGATAGACTAGCTAGAATCAAACTTTCACTGCTGAATCTATTAAAAGTTTTAATAGATTCAAAACTTTTAATTCTTAAAGATTCAAAACTCTTAATAGATTCAGCAGTGAAAGTTTGATAAGTTTCTAAGAATACTTAGAGTAGATAGATAGAATAGAATAGATAGAGATAATAAGTTTTCTATGAGTCATATGCAAGACGTCATTTTAGAATCTATTAAAACTTTTAATAGATACAGCAGTGAAAGTATGATTCTAGCTAGTCTATCTACTATTTCTATGAGTCATATGCAAGACGTCATTTTAGAAATCTATTTGAATCTAGAATCAAACTTTCACTGCTGAATCTATTAAATCTATTTGAATATCGGCCACCTAGAGGCCTAGAGGAAAATGTCCAGAATCAAAGTTTAATAAAATTTTATTTCTATGAGTTTTATTAAACTTTCTTGTATTCTAATTGATTTTAAAAACTTACTATTGATTCTAGACCAGCTAGAATCAATAGTAGATAGACTAGCTAGAATCAATAAAACTTTTAATAGATTCAGCAGTGAAAGTTTGATTCTAGCTAGTCTATCTACTATTTCTATGAGTCATATGCAAGAATATAATATCGGTAGAAATAGACAATAATATCGGCCACTGCGCGTCTTTTCTAAAATGACGTCTTGCATATGACTCCGTTTAATAAATGACTTTTAAAGTCATTAGAAAAAAAAATAAAATTTTTTCAGCTATGAATCTAGTAAGCAAGAGTCATATGCAAGACTTCATTTCAGAAAAGACGCGCAGTGGCCGATATTATTGTCTATTTAATAGACAATAATATCTTATACAATAAAATCAATTAGAATACAAGAAAGTTTGATTCTAGCTAGTCTATCTACTATTTCTTATCAATTTCTACTATTTCTGTTCGTGGATTTGCTTACTAGGTCAGAGATCTACTCATCTAGATCTCTAGATGAGATCTAGTCTATCTACTATTTCTATGAGTCATATGCAAGACGTCATTTTAGAAAAGACGCGCAGTGGCCGATATTATTGTCTATTTCTACGATATTATTGTCTTGCATATGACTCATAGAAATAGTAGATAGACTAGCTAGAATCAAACTTTCACTGCTGAATCTATTAAAAGTTTTATTGAAGTTTTATTAAACGGGGCGGTGTTCGTGGATTTGCTTACTAGGTCAGAGTTATGGACTTGCATATGAGAATATGCGTATGACCAATAGAAATAGAATCAAACTTTCACTGCTGAATCTATTAAAAGTTTTATTGATTCTTGCTAGTCTATCTACTATTGATTCTAGCTGGTCTAGAATCAATAGATTAGAATTCTAGAACCATATGCAAGACGTCACATACGAACTAGTGCTATTCTATTGAGTCTATTAGAATCAAACAGAAAGTTTTATTCTAGATTCAAATAGATTTGAATCTATTTATTGAATAGTGAAAAAGTCTTTTCTAAAATGACGTCTTGCATATGACTCATAGAAATAGTAGATAGACTAGCTAGAATCAAAATATTTTGCACAAGGACTTGCATATGAGAATATGCGTATGACTCATAGAAATAGAATCAAACTTTCACTGCTGAATCTATTAAAAGTTTTATTGATTCTAGCTAGTCCATCTACTATTGATTCTAGCTGGTCTAGAATCAATAGTAAGTTTTTAAAATCAATTAGAATACAAGAAAGTTTGATTCTAGCTAGTCTATCTACTATTTCTATGAGTCATATGCAAGACGTCATTTTAGAAAAGACGCGCAGTGGCCGATATTATTGTCTATTTAATAGACAATAATATCTTGTATATCGGAATAGTAGATAGTTTGATTCTAGCTAGTCTATCTACTATTTCTATGAGTTTTATTTGTCTATTCTAGCTAGTCTATCTACTATTTCTATGAGTCATATGCAAGACGTCATTTTAGAAAAGACGCGCAGTGGCCGATATTATTGTCTATTTCTATTTCTACTCCGTTTAATAAATCTATCTACTCTTGTATGCAAGACCTTTCATTTCATTCATAACATAAATAGTAGATAGACTAGCTAGAATAGACAAATAAAACTCATAGAAATAGTAGATAGACTAGCTAGAATCAAAATATTTTGCACTAGGACTTGCATATGACTCATAGAAATAGTAGATAGACTAGCTAGAATCAAACTTTCATTGCTGAATCTATTAAATCTATTTGAATATCGGCCACCTAGAGGCCTAGAGGAAAATATTTTGTACAAGGCCGCAAGCCTTCACTAGAAACAGTGAAAGTTTGATTCTAGCTAGTCTATCTACTATTTCTATGAGTCTTTGTAGTAAAATATTGTAGTACTATTTCTATGAGTCATATGCAAGAATATAATATCGGTAGAAATAGACAATAATATCGGCCACTGCGCGTCTTTTCTAAAATGACGTCTTGCATATGACTCATAGAAATAGTAGATAGACTAGCTAGAATAAACTTTCACTGCTGAATCTATTAAAAGTTTTAATAGATTCAAAACTTTTAATTCTTAAAGATTCAAAACTTTTAATAGATTCAGCAGTGAAAGTTTGATAAGTTTCTAAGAATACTTAGAGTAGATAGATAGAATAGAATAGATAGAGAAATTCCAGTACTGAATAAATTTGAGCCCCTGGTTGGTATGGGTAATCCTGATGACAGCCTCACCCACCAGGGAAATAACATATTCTTACAAAGACCTACAACAAGAACATCAAACACCACTAAGGTAAAGTATTATAATTCTGATGTTTTTTCCTTCCCTAGGTTTATTTACGCAAATGCTGAAAGTTTAAATTTTGATAAAGTGGCTGAGTTAGAAAGTCTAGCTCAGGTAACAAAGGCATCTGTCCTAATGGTTTCTGAAGTTCATCGACAAAACCCAGAACTCCTGAAAATAGGTGGTTTTGATGAGTTTATAAAAATACGACCTGCTGACCATCCACTGGGGAAAAAAGGTGGCGGAGTTCTTATTTATGCCCATGAAATTTTTAAAGCAGCTAGACTTGATGTCCCTTTTTTAACTGAGTACGACGAAATAGTATGGGTCATTCTAAAACCACGACGTCTCCCCCGGAAATTCACTGGTATTGCTCTCTGCGTGTATTATTACTCGCCGGGTCAGACGAGTGAATACCGCCAAGCATTCGTAGAAAAGCTACAGCTCAGTTCGGATTTTGTTTTGGGCAAATACCCATCATGCGGAATTTTCATGATGGGCGATGCCAATGAATTAAAGCTCCATCACCTGGACGCCGGAATCGGCCTGAAGCAGCTCGTCAATTTTCCCACAACCAAAGGTGGCACCTCCCTTGACCGAATTTCCACAAATATGCACGAATTTTACAACATACCTACGACCGGGGCTCCAATTGGAGGAAGTTACCACTTTTCTCTTGAACTTAACCCCACCTGTTCCATTAAAATCGATTACACTACAACTGTAACTATCAGTCGACCAATCACAAGTGAGGGACTTCTGACTTTTGGCCAATGGTTAAGCTGCGAGAAATGGGGAAAATTCCAAGATGCTAAAAGTAGCAACGAAAAAGCTACTATTTTCCAAGAAGCTTTGCTTCATAATTACAAGGCCTGTTTTCCTGAGAAGTCAACAAAACGTTTCTCGTCAGATCGACCATATATTACACAAGAAGTTAAGAAAATGGTAATGGAAAAGAGATGGCTTTTCCGTCAGAGTAATACCCAACAAGCCAACAGGTTGAAAAACAAACTAAGAAAAGTCACTCGAAAACACGCGAACAAATATGTAGAACGTAAAGTTAATCATCTGTTCGAGTCCAAACCAAGCCAGTGGTACAACCGAATCAAAAGGATGACGGGCAAGGTGGAAAAAGGAGTCGATTTTGGCATTGATGAAGATGACGTCGTAACAGCCAACTCCCTTAATAAACATCTGGGTAACATTGTGCAATCCCTCCCGCCTTTGCTGAGCGTGGGAATACCCACCCCTCCTCCTGAGTCTTTTGATTTCCCTTTGATATCAGAGTCCCAGGTGTTTTTCAAATTAAAAAGGCTTAAAAGAACAAGCATTACCCCTGTAGATATTCCCATTGATCTCATCAAAGCATTTCCAGATTATCTTAGTGGCCCCCTAACACTCCTTTTTAATCAGGTGAAAAAAACAGGTGAGTATCCATCAATTTGGAAAAATGGGTTCATTACACCAATACCAAAAAAAGATGCGCCCAATGATTTTTCGGGTGTCCGACCGATCACTATGACACCCATTTTTAGCAAAGTGTATGAAAGTTTTGTTGCAGCATGGCTGAAAGACCGTTTTCTGGACAAAATTGATCCAAGGCAGTTTGGAAATATGCCAAACACATCTACACCTCATTACTTAGTAAGTATAATTGACAGTATTTTGCAAAAACTCGATGAACCAGATTCTTGGATTAATCTTATTGCAATAGATCTAAGAAAAGCTTTTGATTTAATTTGCCACAAAATTCTTGTAAAAAAACTTCTTGGACTAGGTGTAGATTCATTCCTTGTACGTTTAATTGCTAGTTTTCTTTCTGGTAGATGTCAACGGACAAAATATAAGTCCACCTACTCCGACCCACTGCCCATTTTTTGTGGAGTTCCCCAAGGTACCCTCTTGGGACCACTTTTGTTTCTTGTTATAATAAATGATTTGGCAACAACACTGGACGATCGCTGGAAGTATGTCGACGATCTGTCGCTCATTGAATGTTGTCGGAAAAACCTACCAAGCAGAGCAGGTTCATTAATGAAAGATATATGTCAAGAGGCAAAGGTGGACAAAATGACTGTCAACTTTGATAAATCTGTAATTTTAACATTTTCTTTTTTAAAATCTGCGCCAGTTTTTAATCCACCTATTCCCAGCGCCAGTCACGTGACCGAAATTAAACTGCTCGGCGTCCATATCACTTCAGATCTGAAGTGGAATAAACATGTTGATGGCATGTTAAAAAAAGCTAATTTGGCCATCAGGTCTCTAAAGTTGTTGGCTCGCCATGGAATCCCTGCACCACACCTCCTACGCATCTATTTCTCTTTTATACGTTCCACACTTGAATACTGTTGCCCTGTATGGCATTTCGGGCTGACTAGGGAACAGTCGGACCGGGTTGAGAGGGTGCAATACCGTGCCCTCCTAGTAATCTCAAAAGCCCCAAAAATACCGTACATATCCCTCCTTAATCAGTTTCAACTTCAAACCCTTCAATCTCGTCGTTTAAAACTAGCCCTATCCTTTGGTAATAAAATTTTGTCCAGCCCTATACACCGAAATATCCTTCCTCCCCAACATCAACCGGCACGGGTAAGGCCACTCAGGGCCGTTGCAGAGCCTGTACCAAAACTTCAACCTGTGACTGTGTCACATGCTCGTTATGAGCTTAGTTTTGTGCCCTCGTTTGTTAAGTTGTTTAATGCTGGATCGACTTTTTAATCCGGATTATTGTTGTTAATTGTATTATTATAATTTTGTGTATATTTGTTGACTTATTTTCGTGTGTATGTGACAATTATTATTGTTAATTGTATATATTATTAATTTTGTGAATGTTAATTTTGACTTGTCGACGAATTTTTGTGTGTGTATGACAATAAAAACTAATAATCGGCTCTGTCCGTCGAATGTTTTTTAAATAAAATGAATTTGAATTTGAATTTGAATATGTAAGACGTCATTTTAGAATCTATTAAAACTTTTAATAGATTCAGCAGTGAAAGTTTGAATCTAGCTAGTCTATCTACTATTTCTATGAGTCATATGCAAGACGTCATTTTATAAATCTATTTGAATCTAGAATCAAACTTTCACTGCTGAATCTATTAAATCTATTTGAATATCGGCCACCTAGAGGCCTAGAGGAAAATGTCCAGAATCAAAGTTTTATAAAATTTTATTTCTATGAGTTTTATTAAACTTTCTTGTATTCTAATTGATTTTAAAAACTTACTATTGATTCTAGACCAGCTAGAATCAATAGTAGATAGACTAGCTAGAATCAATAAAACTTTTAATAGATTCAGCAGTGAAAGTTTGATTCTAGCTAGCCTATTTACTATTTCTATGAGTCATATGCAAGAATATAATATCGGTAGAAATAGACAATAATATCGGCCACTGCGCGTCTTTTCTAAAATGACGTCTTGCATATGACTCCGTTTAATAAATGACTTTTAAAGTCATTAGAAAAAAAAATTAAATTTTTTCAGCTATGAATCTAGTAAGCAAGAGTCATATGCAAGACGTCATTTTAGAAAAGACGCGCGGTGGCCGATATTATTGTCTATTTAATAGACAATAATATCTTATACAATAAAATCAATTAGAATACAAGAAAGTTTGATTCTAGCTAGTCTTTCTACTATTTCTTATCAATTTCTACTATTTCTGTTCGTGGATTTGCTTACTAAGTCAGAGATCTACTCATCTAGATCTCTAGATGAGATCTAGTCAATCTACTATTTCTATGAGTCATATGCAAGACGTCATTTTAGAAAAGACGCGCAGTGGCCGATATTATTGTCTATTTCTACGATATTATTGTCTTGCATATGACTCATAAAAATAGTAGATAGACTAGCTAGAATCAAACTTTCACTGCTGAATCTATTAAAAGTTTTATTGAAGTCTTATTAAACGGGGCGGTGTTCGTTGATTTGCTTACTAGGTCAGAGTTATGGACTTGCATATGAGAATATGCGTATGACTCATAGAAATAGAATCAAACTTTCACTGCTGAATCTATTAAAAGTTTTATTGATTCTTGCTAGTCTATCTACTATTGATTCTAGCTGGTCTAGAATCAATAGATTAGAATTCTAGAACCATATGCAAGACGTCACATACGAACTAGTGCTATTCTATTGATTCTATTAGAATCAAACAGAAAGTTTGATTCTAGATTCAAATAGATTTGAATCTATTTATTGAATAGTGAAAAAGTCTTTTCTAAAATGACGTCTTGCATATGACTCATAGAAATAGTAAATAGACTAGCTAGAATCAAAATATTTTGCACAAGGACTTGCATATGAGAATATGCGTATGACTCATAGAAATAGAATCAAACTTTCACTGCTGAATCTATTAAAAGTTTTATTGATTCTAGCTAGTCTGTCTACTATTGATTCTAGCTGGTCTAGAATCAATAGTAAGTTTTTAAAATCAATTAGAATACAAGAAAGTTTGATTCTAGCTAATCTATCTACTATTTCTATGAGTCATATGCAAGACGTCATTTTAGAAAAGACGCGCAGTGGCCGATATTATTGTCTATTTAATAGACAATAATATCTTGTATATCGGAATAGTAGATAGTTTGATTCTAGCTAGTCTATCTACTATTTCTATGAGTTTTATTTGTCTCTTCTAGCTAGTCTATCTACTATTTCTATGAGTCATATGCAAGACGTCATTTTAGAAAAGACGCGCAGTGGCCGATATCATTGTCTATTTCTATTTCTACTCCGTTTAATAAATCTATCTACTCTTGTATGCAAGACCTTTCATTTCATTCATAACATAAATAGTAGATAGACTAGCTAGAATAGACAAATAAAACTCATAGAAATAGTAGATAGACTAGATAGAATCAAAATATTTTGCACAAGGACTTGCATATGACTCATAGAAATAGTAGATAGACTAGCTAGAATCAAACTTTCACTGCTGAATCTATTAAATCTATTTGAATATCGGCCACCTAGAGGCCTAGAGGAAAATATTTTGCACAAGGCCGCAAGCCTTCACTAGAAACAGTGAAAGTTTGATTCTAGCTAGTCTATCTACTATTTCTATGAGTCTTTGTAGTAAAATATTGTAGTACTATTTCTATGAGTCATATGCAAGAATATAATATCGGTAAAAATAGACAATAATATCGGCCACTGCGCGTCTTTTCTAAAATGACGTCTTGCATATGACTCATAGTAATAGTAGATAGACTAGCTAGAATCAAACTTTCACTGCTGAATCTATTAAAAGTTTTAATAGATTCAAAACTTTTAATTCTTAAAGATTCAAAACTTTTAATAAATTCAGCAGTGAAAGTTTGATAAGTTTCTAAGAATACTTAGAGTAGATAGATAGAATAGAATAGATAGAGATAATAAGTTTTCTATGAGTCATATGCAAGACGTCATTTTAGAATCTATTAAAACTTTTAATAGATTCAGCAGTGAAAGTTTGATTCTAGCTAGTCTATCTACTATTTCTATGAGTCATATGCAAGACGTCATTTTAGAAATCTATTTGAATCTAGAATCAAACTTTCACTGCTGAATCTATTAAATCTATTTGAATATCGGCCACCTAGAGGCCTAGAGGAAAATGTCCAGAATCAAAGTTTTATAAAATTTTATTTCTATGAGTTTTATTAAACTTTCTTGTATTCTAATTGATTTTAAAAACTTACTATTGATTCTAGACCAGCTAGAATCAATAGTAGATAGACTAGCTAGAACCAATAAAACTTTTAATAGATTCAGCAGTGAAAGTTTGATTCTAGCTAGTCTATCTACTATTTCTATGAGTCATATGCAAGAATATAATATCGGTAGAAATAGACAATAGTATCGGCCACTGCGCGTCTTTTCTAAAATGACGTCTTGCATATGACTCCGTTTAATAAATGACTTTTAAAGTCATTAGAAAAAAAATAAAAATTTTCAGCTATGAATCTAGTAAGCAAGAGTCATATGCAAGACGTCATTTTAGAAAAGACGCGCAGTGGCCGATATTATTGTCTATTTAATAGACAATAATATCTTATACAATAAAATCAATTAGAATACAAGAAAGTTTGATTCTAGCTAGTCTATCTTATATTTCTTATCAATTTCTACTATTCTGTTCGTGGATTTGCTTACTAGGTCAGAGATCTACTCATCTAGATCTCTAGATGAGATCTAGTCTATCTACTATTTCTATGAGTCATATGCAAGACGTCATTTTAGAAAAGACGCGCAGTGGCCGATATTATTGTCTATTTCTACGATATTATTGTCTTGCATATGACTCATAGAAATAGTAGATAGACTAGCTAGAATCAAACTTTCACTGCTGAATCTATTAAAAGTTTTATTGATGTTTTATTAAACGGGGCGGTGTTCGTGGATTTGCTTACTAGGTCAGAGTTATGGACTTGCATATGAGAATATGCGTATGACTCATAGAAATAGAATCAAACTTTCACTGCTGAATCCTTTAAAAGTTTTATTGATTCTTGCTAGTCTATCTACTATTGATTCTAGCTGGTCTAGAATCAATAGATTAGAATTCTAGAACCATATGCAAGACGTCACATACGAACTAGTGCTATTCTATTGATTCTATTAGAATCAAACAGAAAGTTTGATTCAAGATTCAAATAGATTTGAATCTATTTATTGAATAGTGAAAAAGTCTTTTCTAAAATGACGTCTTGCATATGACTCATAGAAATAGTAGATAGACTAGCTAGAATCAAAATATTTTGCACAAGGACTTGCATATGAGAATATGCGTATGACTCATAGAAATAGAATCAAACTTTCACTGCTGAATCTATTAAAAGTTTTATTGATTCTAGCTAGTCTATCTACTATTGATTCTAGCTGGTCTAGAATCAATAGTAAGTTTTTAAAATCAATAAGAATACAAGTAAGTTTGATTCTAGCTAGTCTATCTACTATTTCTATGAGTCATATGCAAGACGTCATTTTAGAAAAGACGCGCAGTGGCCGATATTATTGTCTATTTCTACCGATATTATATTCTTGCATATGACTCATAGAAATAGTACTACAATATTTTACTACAAAGACTCATAGAAATAGTAGATAGACTAGCTAGAATCAAACTTTCACTGTTTCTAGTGAAGGCTTGCGGCCTTGTGCAAAATATTTTCCTCTAGGCCTCTAGGTGGCCGATATTCAAATAGATTTAATAGATTCAGCAGTGAAAGTTTGATTCTAGCTAGTCTATCTACTATTTCTATGAGTCATATGCAAGTCCTTGTGCAAAATATTTTGATTCTAGCTAGTCTATCTACTATTTCTATGAGTTTTATTTGTCTATTCTAGCTGGTCTATCTACTATTTATGTTATGAATGAAATGAAAGGTCTTGCATACAAGAGTAGATAGATTTATTAAACGGAGTAGAAATAGAAATAGACAATAATATCGGCCACTGCGCGTCTTTTCTAAAATGACGTCTTGCATATGACTCATAGAAATAGTAGATAGACTAGCTAGAATAGACAAATAAAACTCATAGAAATAGTAGATAGACTAGCTAGAATCAAACTATCTACTATTCCGATATACAAGATATTATTGTCTATTAAATAGACAATAATATCGGCCACTGCGCGTCTTTTCTAAAATGACGTCTTGCATATGTCTCATAGAAATAGTAGATAGACTAGCTAGAATCAAACTTTCTTGTATTCTAATTGATTTTAAAAACTTACTATTGATTCTAGACCAGCTAGAATCAATAGTAGATAGACTAGCTAGAATCAATAAAACTTTTAATAGATTCAGCAGTGAAAGTTTGATTCTATTTCTATGAGTCATACGCATATTCTCATATGCAAGTCCTTGTGCAAAATATTTTGATTCTAGCTAATCTATCTACTATTTCTATGAGTCATATGCAAGACGTCATTTTAGAAAAGACATTTTCACTATTCAATAAATAGATTCAAATCTATTTGAATCTAGAATCAAACTTTCTGTTTGATTCTAATAGAATCAATAGAATAGCACTAGTTCGTATGTGAAGTCTTGCATATGGTTCTAGAATTTTAATCTATTGATTCTAGACCAGCTAGAATCAATAGTAGATAGACTAGCAAGAATCAATAAAACTTTTAATAGATTCAACAGTGAAAGTTTGATTCTATTTCTATGAGTCATACGCATATTCTCATATGCAAGTCCATAACTCTGACCTAGTAAGCAAATCCACGAACACCGCCCCGTTTAATAAAACTTCAATAAAACTTTTAATAGATTCAGCAGTGAAAGTTTGATTCTAGCTAGTCTATCTACTATTTCTATGAGTCATATGCAAGACAATAATATCGTAGAAATAGACAATAATATCGGCCACTGCGCGTCTTTTCTAAAATGACGTCTTGCATATGACTCATAGAAATAGTAGATAGACTAGATCTCATCTAGAGATCTAGATGAGTAGATCTCTGACCTAGTAAGCAAATCCACGAACAGAAATAGTAGAAATTGATAAGAAATAGCAGATAGACTAGCTAGAATCAAACTTTCTTGTATTCTAATTGATTTTATTGTATAAGATATTATTGTCTATTAAATAGACAATAATATCGGCCACTGCGCGTCTTTTCTAAAATGACGTCTTGCATATGACTCTTGCTTACTAGATTCATAGCTGAAAAAATTTTATTTTTTTCTAATGACTTTAAAAGTCATTTATTAAACGGAGTCATATGCAAGACGTCATTTTAGAAAAGACGCGCAGTGGCCGATATTATTGTCTATTTCTACCGATATTATATTCTTGCATATGACTCATAGAAATAGTAGATAGACTAGCTAGAATCAAACTTTTACTGCTGAATCTATTAAAAGTTTTATTGATTCTAGCTAGTCTATCTACTATTGATTCTAGCTGGTCTAGAATCAATAGTAAGTTTTTAAAATCAATTAGAATACAAGAAAGTTTAATAAAACTCATAGAAATAAAATTTTATAAAACTTTGATTCTGGACATTTTCCTCTAGGCCTCTAGGTGGCCGATATTCAAATAGATTTAATAGATTCAGCAGTGAAAGTTTGATTCTAGATTCAAATAGATTTCTAAAATGACGTCTTGCATATGACTCATAGAAATAGTAGATAGACTAGCTAGAATCAAACTTTCACTGCTGAATCTATTAAAAGTTTTAATAGATTCTAAAATGACGTCTTGCATATGACTCATAGAAAACTTATTATCTCTATCTATTCTATTCTATCTATCTACTCTAAGTATTCTTAGAAACTTATCAAACTTTCACTGCTGAATCTATTAAAAGTTTTGAATCTTTAAGAATTAAAAGTTTTGAATCTATTAAATTTTTTAATAGATTCAGCAGTGAAAGTTTGATTTTAGCTAGTCTATCTACTATTTCTATGAGTCATATGCAAGACGTCATTTTAGAAAAGATGCGCAGTGGCCGATATTATTGTCTATTTCTACCGATATTATATTCTTGCATATGACTCATAGAAATAGTACTACAATATTTTACTACAAAGACTCATAGAAATAGTAGATAGACTAGCTAGAATCAAACTTTCACTGTTTCTAGTGAAGGCTTGCGGCCTTGTGCAAAACATTTTCCTCTAGGCCTCTAGGTGGCCGATATTCAAATAGATTTAATAGATTCAGCAGTGAAAGTTTGATTCTAGCTAGTCTATCTACTATTTCTATGAGTCATATGCAAGTCCTTGTGCAAAATATTTTGATTCTAGCTAGTCTATCTACTATTTCTATGAGTTTTATTTGTCTATTCTAGCTAGTCTATCTACTATTTATGTTATGAATGAAATGAAAGGTCTTGCATACAAGGGTAGATAGATTTATTAAACGGAGTAGAAATAGAAATAGACAATAATATCGGCCACTGCGCGTCTTTTCTAAAATGACGTCTTGCATATGACTTATAGAAATAGTAGATAGACTAGCTAGAATAGACAAATAAAACTCATAGAAATAGTAGATAGACTAGCTAGAATCAAACTATCTACTATTCCGATATACAAGATATTATTGTCTATTAAATAGACAATAATATCGGCCACTGCACGTCTTTTCTAAAATGACGTCTTGCATATGACTCATAGAAATAGTAGATAGACTAGCTAGAATCAAACTTTCTTGTATTCTAATTGATTTTTAAAACTTATTATTGATTCTAGATCAGCTAGAATCAATAGTAGATAGACTAGCTAGAATCAATAAAACTTTTAATAGATTCAGCAGTGAAAGTTTGATTCTATTTCTATGAGTCATACGCATATTCTCATATGCAAGTCCTTGTGCAAAATATTTTGATTCTAGCTAGTCTATCTACTATTTCTATGAGTCATATGCAAGACGTCATTTTAGAAAAGACTTTTTCACTATTCAATAAATAGATTCAAATCTATTTGAATCTAGAATCAAACTTTCTGTTTGATTCTAATAGAATCAATAGAATAGCACTAGTTCGTATGTGACGTCTTGCATATGGTTCTAGAATTCTAATCTATTGATTCTAGACCAGCTAGAATCAATAGTAGATAGACTAGCAAGAATCAATAAAACTTTTAATAGATTCAGCAGTGAAAGTTTGATTCTATTTCTATGAGTAATACGCATATTCTCATATGCAAGTCCATAACTCTGACCTAGTAAGCAAATCCACGAACACCGCCCCGTTTAATAAAACTTCAATAAAACTTTTAATAGATTCAGCAGTGAAAGTTTGATTCTAGCTAGTCTATCTACTATTTCTATGAGTCATATGCAAGACAATAATATCGTAGAAATAGACAATAATATCGGCCACTGCGTGTCTTTTCTAAAATGACGTCTTGCATATGACTCATAGAAATAGTAGATAGACTAGATCTCATCTAGAGATCTAGATGAGTAGATCTTTGACCTAGTAAGCAAATCCACGAACAGAAATAGTAGAAATTGATAAGAAATAGTAGATAGACTAGCTAGAATCAAACTTTCTTGTATTCTAATTGATTTTATTGTATAAGATATTATTGTCTATTAAATAGACAATAATATCGGCCACTGCGCGTCTTTTCTAAAATGACGTCTTGCATAAAACTCTTGCTTACTAGATTCATAGCTGAAAAAATTTTATTTTTTTTTCTAATGACTTTAAAAGTCATTTATTAAACGGAGTCATATGCAAGACGTCATTTTAGAAAAGACGCGCAGTGGCCGATATTATTGTCTATTTCTACCGATATTATATTCTTGCATATGACTCATAGAAATAGTAGATAGACTAGCTAGAATCAAACTTTCACTGCTGAATCTATTAAAAGTTTTATTGATTCTAGCTAGTCTATCTACTATTGATTCTAGCTGGTCTAGAATCAATAGTAAGTTTTTAAAATCAATTAGAATTATAGCTAGTCTACTCCGTTTCTAAAATGAGATATTGTCTATAAATATAAATATTGTCTATAAATATAAAATATAAGATATTGTCTATTAAATAGACAATAATATCGGCCACTGCGCGTCTTTTCTAAAATGACGTCTTGCATATGACTCATAGAAATAGTAGATAGACTAGCTAGAATCAAACTTTAACTGCTGAATCTATTAAAAGTTTTAATAGATTCAAAACTTTTAATTCTTAAAGATTCAAAACTTTTAATTGATTCAGCAGTGAAAGTTTGATAAGTTTCTAAGAATACTTAGAGTAGATAGATAGAATAGAATAGATAGAGATAATAAGTTTTCTATGAGTCATATGCAAGACGTCATTTTAGAATCTATTAAAACTTTTAATAGATTCAGCAGTGAAAGTTTGATTCTAGCTAGTCTATCTACTATTTCTATGAGTCATATGCAAGACGTCATTTTAGAAATCTATTTGAATCTAGAATCAAACTTTCACTGCTGAATCTATTAAATCTATTTGAATATCGGCCACCTAGAGGCCTAGAGGAAAATGTCCAGAATCAAAGTTTTATAAAATTTTATTTCTATGAGTTTTATTAAACTTTCTTGTATTCTAATTGATTTTAAAAACTTACTATTGATTCTAGACCAGCTAGAATCAATAGTAGATAGACTAGCTAGAATCAATAAGACTTTTAATAGATTCAGCAGTGAAAGTTTGATTCTAGCTAGTCTATCTACTATTTCTATGAGTCATATGCAAGAATATAATATCGGTAGAAATAGACAATAATATCGGCCACTGCGCGTCTTTTCTAAAATGACGTCTTGCATATGACTCCGTTTAATAAATGACTTTTAAAGTCATTAGAAAAAAAAAAAAAATTTTCAGCTATGAATCTAGTAAGCAAGAGTCTTATGCAAGACGTCATTTTAGAAAAGACGCGCAGTGGCCGATATTATTGTCTATTTAATAGACAATAATATCTTATACAATAAAATCAATTAGAATACAAGAAAGTTTGATTCTAGCTAGTCTATCTACTATTTCTTATCAATTTCTACTATTTCTGTTCGTGGATTTGCTTACTAGGTCAGAGATCTACTCATCTAGATCTCTAGATGAGATCTAGTCTATCTACTTTTTCTATGAGTCATATGCAAGACGTCATTTTAGAAAAGACGCGCAGTGGCCGATATTATTGTCTATTTCTACGATATTATTGTCTTACATATGACTCATAGAAATAGTAGATAGACTAGCTAGAATCAAACTTTCACTGCTGAATCTATTAAAAGTTTTATTGAAGTTTTATTAAACGGGGCGTTGTTCGTGGATTTGCTTACTAGGTCAGAGTTATGGACTTGCATATGAGAATATGCGTATGACTCATAGAAATAGAATCAAACTTTCACTGCTGAATCTATTAAAAGTTTTAATGATTCTTGCTAGTCTATCTACTATTGATTCTAGCTGGTCTAGAATCAATAGATTAGAATTCTAGAACCATATGCAAGACGTCACATACGAACTAGTGCTATTCTATTGATTCTATTAGAATCAAACAGAAAGTTTGATTCTAGATTCAAATAGATTTGAATCTATTTATTGAATAGTGAAAAAGTCTTTTCTAAAATGAAGTCTTGCATATGACTCATAGAAATAGTAGATAGACTAGCTAGAATCAAAATATTTTGCACAAGGACTTGCATATGAGAATATGCGTATGACTCATAGAAATAGAATCAAACTTTCACTGCTGAATCTATTAAAAGTTTTATTGATTCTAGCTAGTCTATCTACTATTGATTCTAGCTGGTCTAGAATCAATAGTAAGTTTTTAAAATCAATGAGAATACAAGAAAGTTTGATTCTAGCTAGTCTATCTACTATTTCTATGAGTCATATGCAAGACGTCATTTTAGAAAAGACGCTCAGTGGCCGATATTATTGTCTATTTAATAGACAATAATATCTTGTATATCGGAATAGTAGATAGTTTGATTCTAGCTAGTCTATCTACTATTTCTATGAGTTTTATTTGTCTATTCTAGCTAGTCTATCTACTATTTCTATGAGTCATATGCAAGACGTCATTTTAGAAAAGACGCGCAGTGGCCGATATTATTGTCTATTTCTATTTCTACTCCGTTTAATAAATCTATCTACTCTTGTATGCAAGAGCTTTCATTTCATTCATAACATAAATAGTAGATAGACTAGCTAGAATAGACAAATAAAACTCATAGAAATATTAGATAGACTAGCTAGAATCAAAATATTTTGCACAAGGACTTGCATATGACTCATAGAAATAGTAGATAGACTAGCTAGAATCAAACTTTCACTGCTGAATCTATTAAATCTATTTGAATATCGGCCACCTAGAGGCCTAGAGGAAAATATTTTGCACAAGGCCGCAAGCCTTCACTAGAAACAGTGAAAGTTTGATTCTAGCTAGTCTATCTACTATTTCTATGAGTCTTTGTAGTAAAATATTGTAGTACTATTTCTATGAGTCATATGCAAGAATATAATATCGGTAGAAATAGACAATAATATCGGCCACTGCGCGTCTTTTCTAAAATGACGTCTTGCATATGACTCATAGAAATAGTAGATAGACTAGCTAGAATCAAACTTTCACTGCTGAATCTATTAAAATTTTTAATAGATTCAAAACTTTTAATTCTTAAAGATTCAAAACTTTTAATAGATTCAGCAGTGAAAGTTTGATAAGTTTCTAAGAATACTTAGAATAGATAGATAGAATAGAATAGATAGAGATAATAAGTTTTCTATGAGTCATATGCAAGACGTCATTTTAGAATCTATTAAAACTTTTAATAGATTCAGCAGTGAAAGTTTGATTCTAGCTAGTCTATCTACTATTTCTATGAGTCATATGCAAGACGTCATTTTAGAAATCTATTTGAATCTAGAATCAAACTTTCACTGCTGAATCTATTAAATCTATTTGAATATTGGCCACCTAGAGGCCTAGAGGAAAATGTCCAGAATCAAAGTTTTATAAAGTTTTATTTCTATGAGTTTTATTAAACTTTCTTGTATTCTAATTGATTTTAAAAACTTACTATTGATTCTAGACCAGCTAGAATCAATAGTAGATAGACTAGCTAGAATCAATAAAACTTTTAATAGATTCAGCAGTGAAAGTTTGATTCTAGCTAGTCTATCTACTATTTCTATGAGTCATATGCAAGAATATAATATCGGTAGAACTAGACAATAATATCGGCCACTGCGGATCTTTTCTAAAATGACGTCTTGCATATGACTCCGTTTAATAAATGACTTTTAAAGTCATTAGAAAAAAAAATAAATTTTTTTCAGCTATGAATCTAGTAAGCAAGAGTCATATACAAGACGGCATTTTAGAAAAGACTCGCAGTGGCCGATATTATTGTCTATTTAATAGACAATAATATCTTATACAATAAAATCAATTAGAATACAAGAAAGTTTGATTCTAGCTAGTCTATCTACTATTTCTTATCAATTTCTACTATTTCTGTTCGTGGATTTGCTTACTAGGTCAGAGATCTACTCATCTAGATCTCTAGATGAGATCTAGTCTATCTACTATTTCTATGAGTCATATGCAAGACGTCATTTTAGAAAAGACGCGCAGTGGCCGATATTATTGTCTATTTCTACGATATTATTGTCTTGCATATGACTCATAGAAATAGTAGATAGACTAGCTAGAATCAAACTTTCACTGCTGAATCTATTAAAAGTTTTATTGAAGTTTTATTAAACGGGGCGGTGTTCGTGGATTTGCTTACTAGGTCAGAGTTATGGACTTGCATATGAGAATATGCGTATGACTCATAGAAATAGAATCAAACTTTCACTGCTGAATCTATTAAAAGTCTTATTGATTCTTGCTAGTCTATCTACTATTGATTCTAGCTGGTCTAGAATCAATAGATTAGAATTCTAGAACCATATGCAAGACGTCACATACGAACTAGTGCTATTCTATTGATTCTATTAGAATCAAACAGAAAGTTT
>NW_027064390.1:0-26518 GCF_032884065.1 Artemia franciscana
ACTAGCTAGAATCAATAGATTAGAATTCTAGAACCATATGCAAGACGTCACATACGAACTAGTGCTATTCTATTGATTCTATTAGAATCAAACAGAAAGTTTGATTCTAGATTCAAATAGATTTGAATCTATTTATTGAATAGTGAAAAAGTCTTTTCTAAAATGACGTCTTGCATATGACTCATAGAAATAGTAGATAGACTACTAGCTAGAATCAATAGATTAGAATTCTAGAACCATATGCAAGACGTCACATACGAACTAGTGCTATTCTATTGATTCTATTAGAATCAAACAGAAAGTTTGATTCTAGATTCAAATAGATTTGAATCTATTTATTGAATAGTGAAAAAGTCTTTTCTAAAATGACGTCTTGCATATGACTCATAGAAATAGTAGATAGACTAGCTAGAATCAATAGATTAGAATTCTAGAACCATATGCAAGACGTCACATACGAACTAGTGCTATTCTATTGATTCTATTAGAATCAAACAGAAAGTTTGATTCTAGATTCAAATAGATTTGAATCTATTTATTGAATAGTGAAAAAGTCTTTTCTAAAATGACGTCTTGCATATGACTCATAGAAATAGTAGATAGACTAGCTAGAATCAAACTTTCAGATTAGAATTCTAGAACCATATGCAAGACGTCACATACGAACTAGTGCTATTCTATTGATTCTATTAGAATCAAACAGAAAGTTTGATTCTAGATTCAAATAGATTTGAATCTATTTATTGAATAGTGAAAAAGTCTTTTCTAAAATGACGTCTTGCATATGACTCATAGAAATAGTAGATAGACTAGCTAGAATCAATAGTTCTATCTAGAATTCTAGAACCATATGCAAGACGTCACATACGAACTAGTGCTATTCTATTGATTCTATTAGAATCAAACAGAAAGTTTGATTCTAGATTCAAATAGATTTGAATCTATTTATTGAATAGTGAAAAAGTCTTTTCTAAAATGACGTCTTGCATATGACTCATAGAAATAGTAGATAGACTAGCTAGAATCAATAGATTAGAATTCTAGAACCATATGCAAGACGTCACATACGAACTAGTGCTATTCTATTGATTCTATTAGAATCAAACAGAAAGTTTGATTCTAGATTCAAATAGATTTGAATCTATTTATTGAATAGTGAAAAAGTCTTTTCTAAAATGACGTCTTGCATATGACTCATAGAAATAGTAGATAGACTAGCTAGAATCAAACTTTCACTGTTCTATCTACTATTGATTCTAGCTGGTCTAGAATCAATAGATTAGAATTCTAGAACCATATGCAAGACGTCACATACGAACTAGTGCTATTCTATTGATTCTATTAGAATCAAACAGAAAGTTTGATTCTAGATTCAAATAGATTTGAATCTATTTATTGAATAGTGAAAAAGTCTTTTCTAAAATGACGTCTTGCATATGACTCATAGAAATAGTAGATAGACTAGCTAGAATCAATACTGTTCTATTAGAAGCTTCTAGAATCCTAGAACCATGCAAGACGTCACATACGAACTAGTGCTATTCTATTGATTCTATTAGAATCAAACAGAAAGTTTGATTCTAGATTCAAATAGATTTGAATCTATTTATTGAATAGTGAAAAAGTCTTTTCTAAAATGACGTCTTGCATATGACTCATAGAAATAGTAGATAGACTAGCTAGAATCAATAGATTAGAATTCTAGAACCATATGCAAGACGTCACATACGAACTAGTGCTATTCTATTGATTCTATTAGAATCAAACAGAAAGTTTGATTCTAGATTCAAATAGATTTGAATCTATTTATTGAATAGTGAAAAAGTCTTTTCTAAAATGACGTCTTGCATATGACTCATAGAAATAGTAGATAGACTAGCTAGAATCAAACTTTCACTGTTCTATCTACTATTGATTCTAGCTGGTCTAGAATCAATAGATTAGAATTCTAGAACCATATGCAAGACGTCACATACGAACTAGTGCTATTCTATTGATTCTATTAGAATCAAACAGAAAGTTTGATTCTAGATTCAAATAGATTTGAATCTATTTATTGAATAGTGAAAAAGTCTTTTCTAAAATGACGTCTTGCATATGACTCATAGAAATAGTAGATAGACTAGCTAGAATCAATAGATTAGAATTCTAGAACCATATGCAAGACGTCACATACGAACTAGTGCTATTCTATTGATTCTATTAGAATCAAACAGAAAGTTTGATTCTAGATTCAAATAGATTTGAATCTATTTATTGAATAGTGAAAAAGTCTTTTCTAAAATGACGTCTTGCATATGACTCATAGAAATAGTAGATAGACAAACTTTCACTGTTCTATCTACTATTGATTCTATCAAATAGATTAGAATTCTAGAACCATATGCAAGACGTCACATACGAACTAGTGCTATTCTATTGATTCTATTAGAATCAAACAGAAAGTTTGATTCTAGATTCAAATAGATTTGAATCTATTTATTGAATAGTGAAAAAGTCTTTTCTAAAATGACGTCTTGCATATGACTCATAGAAATAGTAGATAGACTAGCTAGAATCAATAGATTAGAATTCTAGAACCATATGCAAGACGTCACATACGAACTAGTGCTATTCTATTGATTCTATTAGAATCAAACAGAAAGTTTGATTCTAGATTCAAATAGATTTGAATCTATTTATTGAATAGTGAAAAAGTCTTTTCTAAAATGACGTCTTGCATATGACTCATAGAAATAGTAGATAGACTAGCTAGAATCAATAGATCTAGAATTCTAGAATCAATAGATTAGAATTCTAGAACCATATGCAAGACGTCACATACGAACTAGTGCTATTCTATTGATTCTATTAGAATCAAACAGAAAGTTTGATTCTAGATTCAAATAGATTTGAATCTATTTATTGAATAGTGAAAAAGTCTTTTCTAAAATGACGTCTTGCATATGACTCATAGAAATAGTAGATAGACTAGCTAGAATCAATAGATTAGAATTCTAGAACCATATGCAAGACGTCACATACGAACTAGTGCTATTCTATTGATTCTATTAGAATCAAACAGAAAGTTTGATTCTAGATTCAAATAGATTTGAATCTATTTATTGAATAGTGAAAAAGTCTTTTCTAAAATGACGTCTTGCATATGACTCATAGAAATAGTAGATAGACTAGCTAGAATCAATAGATTAGAATTCTAGAACCATATGCAAGACGTCACATACGAACTAGTGCTATTCTATTGATTCTATTAGAATCAAACAGAAAGTTTGATTCTAGATTCAAATAGATTTGAATCTATTTATTGAATAGTGAAAAAGTCTTTTCTAAAATGACGTCTTGCATATGACTCATAGAAATAGTAGATAGACTAGCTAGAATCAATAGTTCTATCTAGAATTCTAGAATCAATAGATTAGAATTCTAGAACCATATGCAAGACGTCACATACGAACTAGTGCTATTCTATTGATTCTATTAGAATCAAACAGAAAGTTTGATTCTAGATTCAAATAGATTTGAATCTATTTATTGAATAGTGAAAAAGTCTTTTCTAAAATGACGTCTTGCATATGACTCATAGAAATAGTAGATAGACTAGCTAGAATCAATAGATTAGAATTCTAGAACCATATGCAAGACGTCACATACGAACTAGTGCTATTCTATTGATTCTATTAGAATCAAACAGAAAGTTTGATTCTAGATTCAAATAGATTTGAATCTATTTATTGAATAGTGAAAAAGTCTTTTCTAAAATGACGTCTTGCATATGACTCATAGAAATAGTAGATAGACTAGCTAGAATCAATAGTTCTATCTAGAATTCTAGAATCAATAGATTAGAATTCTAGAACCATATGCAAGACGTCACATACGAACTAGTGCTATTCTATTGATTCTATTAGAATCAAACAGAAAGTTTGATTCTAGATTCAAATAGATTTGAATCTATTTATTGAATAGTGAAAAAGTCTTTTCTAAAATGACGTCTTGCATATGACTCATAGAAATAGTAGATAGACTAGCTAGAATCAATACTGATTAGAATTCTAGAACCATATGCAAGACGTCACATACGAACTAGTGCTATTCTATTGATTCTATTAGAATCAAACAGAAAGTTTGATTCTAGATTCAAATAGATTTGAATCTATTTATTGAATAGTGAAAAAGTCTTTTCTAAAATGACGTCTTGCATATGACTCATAGAAATAGTAGATAGACTAGCTAGAATCAATAGATTAGAATTCTAGAACCATATGCAAGACGTCACATACGAACTAGTGCTATTCTATTGATTCTATTAGAATCAAACAGAAAGTTTGATTCTAGATTCAAATAGATTTGAATCTATTTATTGAATAGTGAAAAAGTCTTTTCTAAAATGACGTCTTGCATATGACTCATAGAAATAGTAGATAGACTAGCTAGAATCAATAGATTAGAATTCTAGAACCATATGCAAGACGTCACATACGAACTAGTGCTATTCTATTGATTCTATTAGAATCAAACAGAAAGTTTGATTCTAGATTCAAATAGATTTGAATCTATTTATTGAATAGTGAAAAAGTCTTTTCTAAAATGACGTCTTGCATATGACTCATAGAAATAGTAGATAGACTAGCTAGAATCAATAGTTCTATCTAGAATTCTAGAATCAATAGATTAGAATTCTAGAACCATATGCAAGACGTCACATACGAACTAGTGCTATTCTATTGATTCTATTAGAATCAAACAGAAAGTTTGATTCTAGATTCAAATAGATTTGAATCTATTTATTGAATAGTGAAAAAGTCTTTTCTAAAATGACGTCTTGCATATGACTCATAGAAATAGTAGATAGACTAGCTAGAATCAATAGATTAGAATTCTAGAACCATATGCAAGACGTCACATACGAACTAGTGCTATTCTATTGATTCTATTAGAATCAAACAGAAAGTTTGATTCTAGATTCAAATAGATTTGAATCTATTTATTGAATAGTGAAAAAGTCTTTTCTAAAATGACGTCTTGCATATGACTCATAGAAATAGTAGATAGACTAGCTAGAATCAAACTTTCACTGTTCTATCTACTATTGATTCTAGCTGGTCTAGAATCAATAGATTAGAATTCTAGAACCATATGCAAGACGTCACATACGAACTAGTGCTATTCTATTGATTCTATTAGAATCAAACAGAAAGTTTGATTCTAGATTCAAATAGATTTGAATCTATTTATTGAATAGTGAAAAAGTCTTTTCTAAAATGACGTCTTGCATATGACTCATAGAAATAGTAGATAGACTAGCTAGAATCAATAGATTAGAATTCTAGAACCATATGCAAGACGTCACATACGAACTAGTGCTATTCTATTGATTCTATTAGAATCAAACAGAAAGTTTGATTCTAGATTCAAATAGATTTGAATCTATTTATTGAATAGTGAAAAAGTCTTTTCTAAAATGACGTCTTGCATATGACTCATAGAAATAGTAGATAGACTAGCTAGAATCAAACTTTCAATAGATTAGAATTCTAGAACCATATGCAAGACGTCACATACGAACTAGTGCTATTCTATTGATTCTATTAGAATCAAACAGAAAGTTTGATTCTAGATTCAAATAGATTTGAATCTATTTATTGAATAGTGAAAAAGTCTTTTCTAAAATGACGTCTTGCATATGACTCATAGAAATAGTAGATAGACTAGCTAGAATCAATAGATTAGAATTCTAGAATCCAGAACCATATGCAAGACGTCACATACGAACTAGTGCTATTCTATTGATTCTATTAGAATCAAACAGAAAGTTTGATTCTAGATTCAAATAGATTTGAATCTATTTATTGAATAGTGAAAAAGTCTTTTCTAAAATGACGTCTTGCATATGACTCATAGAAATAGTAGATAGACTAGCTAGAATCAATAGATTAGAATTCTAGAACCATATGCAAGACGTCACATACGAACTAGTGCTATTCTATTGATTCTATTAGAATCAAACAGAAAGTTTGATTCTAGATTCAAATAGATTTGAATCTATTTATTGAATAGTGAAAAAGTCTTTTCTAAAATGACGTCTTGCATATGACTCATAGAAATAGTAGATAGACTAGCTAGAATCAATAGATTAGAATTCTAGAACCATATGCAAGACGTCACATACGAACTAGTGCTATTCTATTGATTCTATTAGAATCAAACAGAAAGTTTGATTCTAGATTCAAATAGATTTGAATCTATTTATTGAATAGTGAAAAAGTCTTTTCTAAAATGACGTCTTGCATATGACTCATAGAAATAGTAGATAGACTAGCTAGAATCAAACTTTCACTGTTCTATCTACTATTGATTCTAGCTGGTCTAGAATCAATAGATTAGAATTCTAGAACCATATGCAAGACGTCACATACGAACTAGTGCTATTCTATTGATTCTATTAGAATCAAACAGAAAGTTTGATTCTAGATTCAAATAGATTTGAATCTATTTATTGAATAGTGAAAAAGTCTTTTCTAAAATGACGTCTTGCATATGACTCATAGAAATAGTAGATAGACTAGCTAGAATCAATAGATTAGAATTCTAGAACCATATGCAAGACGTCACATACGAACTAGTGCTATTCTATTGATTCTATTAGAATCAAACAGAAAGTTTGATTCTAGATTCAAATAGATTTGAATCTATTTATTGAATAGTGAAAAAGTCTTTTCTAAAATGACGTCTTGCATATGACTCATAGAAATAGTAGATAGACTAGCTAGAATCAATAGATTAGAATTCTAGAACCATATGCAAGACGTCACATACGAACTAGTGCTATTCTATTGATTCTATTAGAATCAAACAGAAAGTTTGATTCTAGATTCAAATAGATTTGAATCTATTTATTGAATAGTGAAAAAGTCTTTTCTAAAATGACGTCTTGCATATGACTCATAGAAATAGTAGATAGACTAGCTAGAATCAAACTACTGTTCTATCTACTATTGAATTCTAGAATCAATAGATTAGAATTCTAGAACCATATGCAAGACGTCACATACGAACTAGTGCTATTCTATTGATTCTATTAGAATCAAACAGAAAGTTTGATTCTAGATTCAAATAGATTTGAATCTATTTATTGAATAGTGAAAAAGTCTTTTCTAAAATGACGTCTTGCATATGACTCATAGAAATAGTAGATAGACTAGCTAGAATCAATAGATTAGAATTCTAGAACCATATGCAAGACGTCACATACGAACTAGTGCTATTCTATTGATTCTATTAGAATCAAACAGAAAGTTTGATTCTAGATTCAAATAGATTTGAATCTATTTATTGAATAGTGAAAAAGTCTTTTCTAAAATGACGTCTTGCATATGACTCATAGAAATAGTAGATAGACTAGCTAGAATCAATAGTTCTATCTAGAATTCTAGAATCAATAGATTAGAATTCTAGAACCATATGCAAGACGTCACATACGAACTAGTGCTATTCTATTGATTCTATTAGAATCAAACAGAAAGTTTGATTCTAGATTCAAATAGATTTGAATCTATTTATTGAATAGTGAAAAAGTCTTTTCTAAAATGACGTCTTGCATATGACTCATAGAAATAGTAGATAGACTAGCTAGAATCAATAGATTAGAATTCTAGAACCATATGCAAGACGTCACATACGAACTAGTGCTATTCTATTGATTCTATTAGAATCAAACAGAAAGTTTGATTCTAGATTCAAATAGATTTGAATCTATTTATTGAATAGTGAAAAAGTCTTTTCTAAAATGACGTCTTGCATATGACTCATAGAAATAGTAGATAGACTAGCTAGAATCAATAGATTAGAATTCTAGAACCATATGCAAGACGTCACATACGAACTAGTGCTATTCTATTGATTCTATTAGAATCAAACAGAAAGTTTGATTCTAGATTCAAATAGATTTGAATCTATTTATTGAATAGTGAAAAAGTCTTTTCTAAAATGACGTCTTGCATATGACTCATAGAAATAGTAGATAGACTAGCTAGAATCAATAGATTAGAATTCTAGAACCATATGCAAGACGTCACATACGAACTAGTGCTATTCTATTGATTCTATTAGAATCAAACAGAAAGTTTGATTCTAGATTCAAATAGATTTGAATCTATTTATTGAATAGTGAAAAAGTCTTTTCTAAAATGACGTCTTGCATATGACTCATAGAAATAGTAGATAGACTAGCTAGAATCAAACTTTCACTGTTCTATCTACTATTGATTCTAGCTGGTCTAGAATCAATAGATTAGAATTCTAGAACCATATGCAAGACGTCACATACGAACTAGTGCTATTCTATTGATTCTATTAGAATCAAACAGAAAGTTTGATTCTAGATTCAAATAGATTTGAATCTATTTATTGAATAGTGAAAAAGTCTTTTCTAAAATGACGTCTTGCATATGACTCATAGAAATAGTAGATAGACTAGCTAGAATCAATAGATTAGAATTCTAGAACCATATGCAAGACGTCACATACGAACTAGTGCTATTCTATTGATTCTATTAGAATCAAACAGAAAGTTTGATTCTAGATTCAAATAGATTTGAATCTATTTATTGAATAGTGAAAAAGTCTTTTCTAAAATGACGTCTTGCATATGACTCATAGAAATAGTAGATAGACTAGCTAGAATCAATAGTTCTATCTAGAATTCTAGAATCAATAGATTAGAATTCTAGAACCATATGCAAGACGTCACATACGAACTAGTGCTATTCTATTGATTCTATTAGAATCAAACAGAAAGTTTGATTCTAGATTCAAATAGATTTGAATCTATTTATTGAATAGTGAAAAAGTCTTTTCTAAAATGACGTCTTGCATATGACTCATAGAAATAGTAGATAGACTAGCTAGAATCAATAGATTAGAATTCTAGAACCATATGCAAGACGTCACATACGAACTAGTGCTATTCTATTGATTCTATTAGAATCAAACAGAAAGTTTGATTCTAGATTCAAATAGATTTGAATCTATTTATTGAATAGTGAAAAAGTCTTTTCTAAAATGACGTCTTGCATATGACTCATAGAAATAGTAGATAGACTAGCTAGAATCAATAGATTAGAATTCTAGAACCATATGCAAGACGTCACATACGAACTAGTGCTATTCTATTGATTCTATTAGAATCAAACAGAAAGTTTGATTCTAGATTCAAATAGATTTGAATCTATTTATTGAATAGTGAAAAAGTCTTTTCTAAAATGACGTCTTGCATATGACTCATAGAAATAGTAGAATAGACTAGCTAGAATCAATAGATTAGAATTCTAGAACCATATGCAAGACGTCACATACGAACTAGTGCTATTCTATTGATTCTATTAGAATCAAACAGAAAGTTTGATTCTAGATTCAAATAGATTTGAATCTATTTATTGAATAGTGAAAAAGTCTTTTCTAAAATGACGTCTTGCATATGACTCATAGAAATAGTAGATAGACTAGCTAGAATCAATAGATTAGAATTCTAGAATCCAGAACCATATGCAAGACGTCACATACGAACTAGTGCTATTCTATTGATTCTATTAGAATCAAACAGAAAGTTTGATTCTAGATTCAAATAGATTTGAATCTATTTATTGAATAGTGAAAAAGTCTTTTCTAAAATGACGTCTTGCATATGACTCATAGAAATAGTAGATAGACTAGCTAGAATCAATAGATTAGAATTCTAGAACCATATGCAAGACGTCACATACGAACTAGTGCTATTCTATTGATTCTATTAGAATCAAACAGAAAGTTTGATTCTAGATTCAAATAGATTTGAATCTATTTATTGAATAGTGAAAAAGTCTTTTCTAAAATGACGTCTTGCATATGACTCATAGAAATAGTAGATAGACTAGCTAGAATCAAACTTTCACTGTTCTATCTACTATTGATTCTAGCTGGTCTAGAATCAATAGATTAGAATTCTAGAACCATATGCAAGACGTCACATACGAACTAGTGCTATTCTATTGATTCTATTAGAATCAAACAGAAAGTTTGATTCTAGATTCAAATAGATTTGAATCTATTTATTGAATAGTGAAAAAGTCTTTTCTAAAATGACGTCTTGCATATGACTCATAGAAATAGTAGATAGACTAGCTAGAATCAATAGATTAGAATTCTAGAACCATATGCAAGACGTCACATACGAACTAGTGCTATTCTATTGATTCTATTAGAATCAAACAGAAAGTTTGATTCTAGATTCAAATAGATTTGAATCTATTTATTGAATAGTGAAAAAGTCTTTTCTAAAATGACGTCTTGCATATGACTCATAGAAATAGTAGATAGACTAGCTAGAATCAATAGATTAGAATTCTAGAACCATATGCAAGACGTCACATACGAACTAGTGCTATTCTATTGATTCTATTAGAATCAAACAGAAAGTTTGATTCTAGATTCAAATAGATTTGAATCTATTTATTGAATAGTGAAAAAGTCTTTTCTAAAATGACGTCTTGCATATGACTCATAGAAATAGTAGATAGACTAGCTAGAATCAATAGATTAGAATTCTAGAACCATATGCAAGACGTCACATACGAACTAGTGCTATTCTATTGATTCTATTAGAATCAAACAGAAAGTTTGATTCTAGATTCAAATAGATTTGAATCTATTTATTGAATAGTGAAAAAGTCTTTTCTAAAATGACGTCTTGCATATGACTCATAGAAATAGTAGATAGACTAGCTAGAATCAATAGATTAGAATTCTAGAACCATATGCAAGACGTCACATACGAACTAGTGCTATTCTATTGATTCTATTAGAATCAAACAGAAAGTTTGATTCTAGATTCAAATAGATTTGAATCTATTTATTGAATAGTGAAAAAGTCTTTTCTAAAATGACGTCTTGCATATGACTCATAGAAATAGTAGATAGACTAGCTAGAATCAATAGATTAGAATTCTAGAACCATATGCAAGACGTCACATACGAACTAGTGCTATTCTATTGATTCTATTAGAATCAAACAGAAAGTTTGATTCTAGATTCAAATAGATTTGAATCTATTTATTGAATAGTGAAAAAGTCTTTTCTAAAATGACGTCTTGCATATGACTCATAGAAATAGTAGATAGACTAGCTAGAATCAATAGATTAGAATTCTAGAACCATATGCAAGACGTCACATACGAACTAGTGCTATTCTATTGATTCTATTAGAATCAAACAGAAAGTTTGATTCTAGATTCAAATAGATTTGAATCTATTTATTGAATAGTGAAAAAGTCTTTTCTAAAATGACGTCTTGCATATGACTCATAGAAATAGTAGATAGACTAGCTAGAATCAATAGATTAGAATTCTAGAACAATAGATTAGAATTCAGAACCATATGCAAGACGTCACATACGAACTAGTGCTATTCTATTGATTCTATTAGAATCAAACAGAAAGTTTGATTCTAGATTCAAATAGATTTGAATCTATTTATTGAATAGTGAAAAAGTCTTTTCTAAAATGACGTCTTGCATATGACTCATAGAAATAGTAGATAGACTAGCTAGAATCAATAGATTAGAATTCTAGAACCATATGCAAGACGTCACATACGAACTAGTGCTATTCTATTGATTCTATTAGAATCAAACAGAAAGTTTGATTCTAGATTCAAATAGATTTGAATCTATTTATTGAATAGTGAAAAAGTCTTTTCTAAAATGACGTCTTGCATATGACTCATAGAAATAGTAGATAGACTAGCTAGAATCAATACTGTTCTATCTAGATTCTAGCTGGTCTAGAATCAATAGATTAGAATTCTAGAACCATATGCAAGACGTCACATACGAACTAGTGCTATTCTATTGATTCTATTAGAATCAAACAGAAAGTTTGATTCTAGATTCAAATAGATTTGAATCTATTTATTGAATAGTGAAAAAGTCTTTTCTAAAATGACGTCTTGCATATGACTCATAGAAATAGTAGATAGACTAGCTAGAATCAATAGATTAGAATTCTAGAACCAGAACCATATGCAAGACGTCACATACGAACTAGTGCTATTCTATTGATTCTATTAGAATCAAACAGAAAGTTTGATTCTAGATTCAAATAGATTTGAATCTATTTATTGAATAGTGAAAAAGTCTTTTCTAAAATGACGTCTTGCATATGACTCATAGAAATAGTAGATAGACTAGCTAGAATCAATAGATTAGAATTCTAGAATAGAACCATATGCAAGACGTCACATACGAACTAGTGCTATTCTATTGATTCTATTAGAATCAAACAGAAAGTTTGATTCTAGATTCAAATAGATTTGAATCTATTTATTGAATAGTGAAAAAGTCTTTTCTAAAATGACGTCTTGCATATGACTCATAGAAATAGTAGATAGACTAGCTAGAATCAATAGATTAGAATTCTAGAACCATATGCAAGACGTCACATACGAACTAGTGCTATTCTATTGATTCTATTAGAATCAAACAGAAAGTTTGATTCTAGATTCAAATAGATTTGAATCTATTTATTGAATAGTGAAAAAGTCTTTTCTAAAATGACGTCTTGCATATGACTCATAGAAATAGTAGATAGACTAGCTAGAATCAAACTAGTTCTATCTACTATTGAAGCTGGTCTAGAATCAATAGATTAGAATTCTAGAACCATATGCAAGACGTCACATACGAACTAGTGCTATTCTATTGATTCTATTAGAATCAAACAGAAAGTTTGATTCTAGATTCAAATAGATTTGAATCTATTTATTGAATAGTGAAAAAGTCTTTTCTAAAATGACGTCTTGCATATGACTCATAGAAATAGTAGATAGACTAGCTAGAATCAATAGATTAGAATTCTAGAACCATATGCAAGACGTCACATACGAACTAGTGCTATTCTATTGATTCTATTAGAATCAAACAGAAAGTTTGATTCTAGATTCAAATAGATTTGAATCTATTTATTGAATAGTGAAAAAGTCTTTTCTAAAATGACGTCTTGCATATGACTCATAGAAATAGTAGATAGACTAGCTAGAATCAAACTTTCACTGTTCTATCTACTATTGATTCTAGCTGGTCTAGAATCAATAGATTAGAATTCTAGAACCATATGCAAGACGTCACATACGAACTAGTGCTATTCTATTGATTCTATTAGAATCAAACAGAAAGTTTGATTCTAGATTCAAATAGATTTGAATCTATTTATTGAATAGTGAAAAAGTCTTTTCTAAAATGACGTCTTGCATATGACTCATAGAAATAGTAGATAGACTAGCTAGAATCAATAGATTAGAATTCTAGAACCATATGCAAGACGTCACATACGAACTAGTGCTATTCTATTGATTCTATTAGAATCAAACAGAAAGTTTGATTCTAGATTCAAATAGATTTGAATCTATTTATTGAATAGTGAAAAAGTCTTTTCTAAAATGACGTCTTGCATATGACTCATAGAAATAGTAGATAGACTAGCTAGAATCAAACTTTCACTGTTCTATCTACTATTGATTCTAGCTGGTCTAGAATCAATAGATTAGAATTCTAGAACCATATGCAAGACGTCACATACGAACTAGTGCTATTCTATTGATTCTATTAGAATCAAACAGAAAGTTTGATTCTAGATTCAAATAGATTTGAATCTATTTATTGAATAGTGAAAAAGTCTTTTCTAAAATGACGTCTTGCATATGACTCATAGAAATAGTAGATAGACTAGCTAGAATCAATAGATTAGAATTCTAGAACCATATGCAAGACGTCACATACGAACTAGTGCTATTCTATTGATTCTATTAGAATCAAACAGAAAGTTTGATTCTAGATTCAAATAGATTTGAATCTATTTATTGAATAGTGAAAAAGTCTTTTCTAAAATGACGTCTTGCATATGACTCATAGAAATAGTAGATAGCTAGAATCAAACTAGTTCTATCTACTATTGAAGCTGGTCTAGATAGATTAGAATTCTAGAACCATATGCAAGACGTCACATACGAACTAGTGCTATTCTATTGATTCTATTAGAATCAAACAGAAAGTTTGATTCTAGATTCAAATAGATTTGAATCTATTTATTGAATAGTGAAAAAGTCTTTTCTAAAATGACGTCTTGCATATGACTCATAGAAATAGTAGATAGACTAGCTAGAATCAATAGATTAGAATTCTAGAACCATATGCAAGACGTCACATACGAACTAGTGCTATTCTATTGATTCTATTAGAATCAAACAGAAAGTTTGATTCTAGATTCAAATAGATTTGAATCTATTTATTGAATAGTGAAAAAGTCTTTTCTAAAATGACGTCTTGCATATGACTCATAGAAATAGTAGATAGACTAGCTAGAATCAAACTTTCACTGTTCTATCTACTATTGATTCTAGCTGGTCTAGAATCAATAGATTAGAATTCTAGAACCATATGCAAGACGTCACATACGAACTAGTGCTATTCTATTGATTCTATTAGAATCAAACAGAAAGTTTGATTCTAGATTCAAATAGATTTGAATCTATTTATTGAATAGTGAAAAAGTCTTTTCTAAAATGACGTCTTGCATATGACTCATAGAAATAGTAGATAGACTAGCTAGAATCAATAGATTAGAATTCTAGAACCATATGCAAGACGTCACATACGAACTAGTGCTATTCTATTGATTCTATTAGAATCAAACAGAAAGTTTGATTCTAGATTCAAATAGATTTGAATCTATTTATTGAATAGTGAAAAAGTCTTTTCTAAAATGACGTCTTGCATATGACTCATAGAAATAGTAGATAGACTAGCTAGAATCAAACTTTCACTGTTCTATCTACTATTGATTCTAGCTGGTCTAGAATCAATAGATTAGAATTCTAGAACCATATGCAAGACGTCACATACGAACTAGTGCTATTCTATTGATTCTATTAGAATCAAACAGAAAGTTTGATTCTAGATTCAAATAGATTTGAATCTATTTATTGAATAGTGAAAAAGTCTTTTCTAAAATGACGTCTTGCATATGACTCATAGAAATAGTAGATAGACTAGCTAGAATCAATAGATTAGAATTCTAGAACCATATGCAAGACGTCACATACGAACTAGTGCTATTCTATTGATTCTATTAGAATCAAACAGAAAGTTTGATTCTAGATTCAAATAGATTTGAATCTATTTATTGAATAGTGAAAAAGTCTTTTCTAAAATGACGTCTTGCATATGACTCATAGAAATAGTAGATAGACTAGCTAGAATCAAACTTTCACTGTTCTATCTACTATTGATTCTAGCTGGTCTAGAATCAATAGATTAGAATTCTAGAACCATATGCAAGACGTCACATACGAACTAGTGCTATTCTATTGATTCTATTAGAATCAAACAGAAAGTTTGATTCTAGATTCAAATAGATTTGAATCTATTTATTGAATAGTGAAAAAGTCTTTTCTAAAATGACGTCTTGCATATGACTCATAGAAATAGTAGATAGACTAGCTAGAATCAATAGATTAGAATTCTAGAACCATATGCAAGACGTCACATACGAACTAGTGCTATTCTATTGATTCTATTAGAATCAAACAGAAAGTTTGATTCTAGATTCAAATAGATTTGAATCTATTTATTGAATAGTGAAAAAGTCTTTTCTAAAATGACGTCTTGCATATGACTCATAGAAATAGTAGATAGACTAGCTAGAATCAATAGATTAGAATTCTAGAACCATATGCAAGACGTCACATACGAACTAGTGCTATTCTATTGATTCTATTAGAATCAAACAGAAAGTTTGATTCTAGATTCAAATAGATTTGAATCTATTTATTGAATAGTGAAAAAGTCTTTTCTAAAATGACGTCTTGCATATGACTCATAGAAATAGTAGATAGACTAGCTAGAATCAATAGATTAGAATTCTAGAACCAGAACCATATGCAAGACGTCACATACGAACTAGTGCTATTCTATTGATTCTATTAGAATCAAACAGAAAGTTTGATTCTAGATTCAAATAGATTTGAATCTATTTATTGAATAGTGAAAAAGTCTTTTCTAAAATGACGTCTTGCATATGACTCATAGAAATAGTAGATAGACTAGCTAGAATCAATAGATTAGAATTCTAGAACCATATGCAAGACGTCACATACGAACTAGTGCTATTCTATTGATTCTATTAGAATCAAACAGAAAGTTTGATTCTAGATTCAAATAGATTTGAATCTATTTATTGAATAGTGAAAAAGTCTTTTCTAAAATGACGTCTTGCATATGACTCATAGAAATAGTAGATAGACTAGCTAGAATCAATAGTTCTATCTAGAATTCTAGAATCAATAGATTAGAATTCTAGAACCATATGCAAGACGTCACATACGAACTAGTGCTATTCTATTGATTCTATTAGAATCAAACAGAAAGTTTGATTCTAGATTCAAATAGATTTGAATCTATTTATTGAATAGTGAAAAAGTCTTTTCTAAAATGACGTCTTGCATATGACTCATAGAAATAGTAGATAGACTAGCTAGAATCAAACTAGATTAGAATTCTAGAACCATATGCAAGACGTCACATACGAACTAGTGCTATTCTATTGATTCTATTAGAATCAAACAGAAAGTTTGATTCTAGATTCAAATAGATTTGAATCTATTTATTGAATAGTGAAAAAGTCTTTTCTAAAATGACGTCTTGCATATGACTCATAGAAATAGTAGATAGACTAGCTAGAATCAAACTTTCACTGTTCTATCTACTATTGATTCTAGCTGGTCTAGAATCAATAGATTAGAATTCTAGAACCATATGCAAGACGTCACATACGAACTAGTGCTATTCTATTGATTCTATTAGAATCAAACAGAAAGTTTGATTCTAGATTCAAATAGATTTGAATCTATTTATTGAATAGTGAAAAAGTCTTTTCTAAAATGACGTCTTGCATATGACTCATAGAAATAGTAGATAGACTAGCTAGAATCAATAGATTAGAATTCTAGAACCATATGCAAGACGTCACATACGAACTAGTGCTATTCTATTGATTCTATTAGAATCAAACAGAAAGTTTGATTCTAGATTCAAATAGATTTGAATCTATTTATTGAATAGTGAAAAAGTCTTTTCTAAAATGACGTCTTGCATATGACTCATAGAAATAGTAGATAGACTAGCTAGAATCAAACTTTCACTGTTCTATCTACTATTGATTCTACTGGTCTAGAATCAATAGATTAGAATTCTAGAACCATATGCAAGACGTCACATACGAACTAGTGCTATTCTATTGATTCTATTAGAATCAAACAGAAAGTTTGATTCTAGATTCAAATAGATTTGAATCTATTTATTGAATAGTGAAAAAGTCTTTTCTAAAATGACGTCTTGCATATGACTCATAGAAATAGTAGATAGACTAGCTAGAATCAATAGATTAGAATTCTAGAACCATATGCAAGACGTCACATACGAACTAGTGCTATTCTATTGATTCTATTAGAATCAAACAGAAAGTTTGATTCTAGATTCAAATAGATTTGAATCTATTTATTGAATAGTGAAAAAGTCTTTTCTAAAATGACGTCTTGCATATGACTCATAGAAATAGTAGATAGACTAGCTAGAATCAAACTTTCACTGTTCTATCTACTATTGATTCTAGCTGGTCTAGAATCAATAGATTAGAATTCTAGAACCATATGCAAGACGTCACATACGAACTAGTGCTATTCTATTGATTCTATTAGAATCAAACAGAAAGTTTGATTCTAGATTCAAATAGATTTGAATCTATTTATTGAATAGTGAAAAAGTCTTTTCTAAAATGACGTCTTGCATATGACTCATAGAAATAGTAGATAGACTAGCTAGAATCAATAGATTAGAATTCTAGAACCATATGCAAGACGTCACATACGAACTAGTGCTATTCTATTGATTCTATTAGAATCAAACAGAAAGTTTGATTCTAGATTCAAATAGATTTGAATCTATTTATTGAATAGTGAAAAAGTCTTTTCTAAAATGACGTCTTGCATATGACTCATAGAAATAGTAGATAGACTAGCTAGAATCAATAGATTAGAATTCTAGAACCATATGCAAGACGTCACATACGAACTAGTGCTATTCTATTGATTCTATTAGAATCAAACAGAAAGTTTGATTCTAGATTCAAATAGATTTGAATCTATTTATTGAATAGTGAAAAAGTCTTTTCTAAAATGACGTCTTGCATATGACTCATAGAAATAGTAGATAGACTAGCTAGAATCAATAGATTAGAATTCTAGAACCATATGCAAGACGTCACATACGAACTAGTGCTATTCTATTGATTCTATTAGAATCAAACAGAAAGTTTGATTCTAGATTCAAATAGATTTGAATCTATTTATTGAATAGTGAAAAAGTCTTTTCTAAAATGACGTCTTGCATATGACTCATAGAAATAGTAGATAGACTAGCTAGAATCAAACTTTCACTGTTCTATCTACTATTGATTCTAGCTGGTCTAGAATCAATAGATTAGAATTCTAGAACCATATGCAAGACGTCACATACGAACTAGTGCTATTCTATTGATTCTATTAGAATCAAACAGAAAGTTTGATTCTAGATTCAAATAGATTTGAATCTATTTATTGAATAGTGAAAAAGTCTTTTCTAAAATGACGTCTTGCATATGACTCATAGAAATAGTAGATAGACTAGCTAGAATCAATAGATTAGAATTCTAGAACCATATGCAAGACGTCACATACGAACTAGTGCTATTCTATTGATTCTATTAGAATCAAACAGAAAGTTTGATTCTAGATTCAAATAGATTTGAATCTATTTATTGAATAGTGAAAAAGTCTTTTCTAAAATGACGTCTTGCATATGACTCATAGAAATAGTAGATAGACTAGCTAGAATCAAACTTTCACTGTCTCTATCTACTATTAGATTCTAGCTGCTAGAATCAATAGATTAGAATTCTAGAACCATATGCAAGACGTCACATACGAACTAGTGCTATTCTATTGATTCTATTAGAATCAAACAGAAAGTTTGATTCTAGATTCAAATAGATTTGAATCTATTTATTGAATAGTGAAAAAGTCTTTTCTAAAATGACGTCTTGCATATGACTCATAGAAATAGTAGATAGACTAGCTAGAATCAATTTCACTGTTCTATTACTATTGAGCTGGTCTAGAATTAGATTAGAATTCTAGAACCATATGCAAGACGTCACATACGAACTAGTGCTATTCTATTGATTCTATTAGAATCAAACAGAAAGTTTGATTCTAGATTCAAATAGATTTGAATCTATTTATTGAATAGTGAAAAAGTCTTTTCTAAAATGACGTCTTGCATATGACTCATAGAAATAGTAGATAGACTAGCTAGAATCAATAGATTAGAATTCTAGAACCATATGCAAGACGTCACATACGAACTAGTGCTATTCTATTGATTCTATTAGAATCAAACAGAAAGTTTGATTCTAGATTCAAATAGATTTGAATCTATTTATTGAATAGTGAAAAAGTCTTTTCTAAAATGACGTCTTGCATATGACTCATAGAAATAGTAGATAGACTAGCTAGAATCAATAGATTAGAATTCTAGAACCATATGCAAGACGTCACATACGAACTAGTGCTATTCTATTGATTCTATTAGAATCAAACAGAAAGTTTGATTCTAGATTCAAATAGATTTGAATCTATTTATTGAATAGTGAAAAAGTCTTTTCTAAAATGACGTCTTGCATATGACTCATAGAAATAGTAGATAGACTAGCTAGAATCAAACTTTCACTGTTCTATCTACTATTGATTCTAGCTGGTCTAGAATCAATAGATTAGAATTCTAGAACCATATGCAAGACGTCACATACGAACTAGTGCTATTCTATTGATTCTATTAGAATCAAACAGAAAGTTTGATTCTAGATTCAAATAGATTTGAATCTATTTATTGAATAGTGAAAAAGTCTTTTCTAAAATGACGTCTTGCATATGACTCATAGAAATAGTAGATAGACTAGCTAGAATCAATAGATTAGAATTCTAGAACCATATGCAAGACGTCACATACGAACTAGTGCTATTCTATTGATTCTATTAGAATCAAACAGAAAGTTTGATTCTAGATTCAAATAGATTTGAATCTATTTATTGAATAGTGAAAAAGTCTTTTCTAAAATGACGTCTTGCATATGACTCATAGAAATAGTAGATAGACTAGCTAGAATCAAACTTTCACTGTTCTATCTACTATTGATTCTAGCTGGTCTAGAATCAATAGATTAGAATTCTAGAACCATATGCAAGACGTCACATACGAACTAGTGCTATTCTATTGATTCTATTAGAATCAAACAGAAAGTTTGATTCTAGATTCAAATAGATTTGAATCTATTTATTGAATAGTGAAAAAGTCTTTTCTAAAATGACGTCTTGCATATGACTCATAGAAATAGTAGATAGACTAGCTAGAATCAATAGATTAGAATTCTAGAACCATATGCAAGACGTCACATACGAACTAGTGCTATTCTATTGATTCTATTAGAATCAAACAGAAAGTTTGATTCTAGATTCAAATAGATTTGAATCTATTTATTGAATAGTGAAAAAGTCTTTTCTAAAATGACGTCTTGCATATGACTCATAGAAATAGTAGATAGACTAGCTAGAATCAAACTTTCACTGTTCTATCTACTATTGATTTTAGCTGGTCTAGAATCAATAGATTAGAATTCTAGAACCATATGCAAGACGTCACATACGAACTAGTGCTATTCTATTGATTCTATTAGAATCAAACAGAAAGTTTGATTCTAGATTCAAATAGATTTGAATCTATTTATTGAATAGTGAAAAAGTCTTTTCTAAAATGACGTCTTGCATATGACTCATAGAAATAGTAGATAGACTAGCTAGAATCAAACTTTCACTGTTCTATCTACTATTGATTCTAGCTGGTCTAGAATCAATAGATTAGAATTCTAGAACCATATGCAAGACGTCACATACGAACTAGTGCTATTCTATTGATTCTATTAGAATCAAACAGAAAGTTTGATTCTAGATTCAAATAGATTTGAATCTATTTATTGAATAGTGAAAAAGTCTTTTCTAAAATGACGTCTTGCATATGACTCATAGAAATAGTAGATAGACTAGCTAGAATCAATAGATTAGAATTCTAGAACCATATGCAAGACGTCACATACGAACTAGTGCTATTCTATTGATTCTATTAGAATCAAACAGAAAGTTTGATTCTAGATTCAAATAGATTTGAATCTATTTATTGAATAGTGAAAAAGTCTTTTCTAAAATGACGTCTTGCATATGACTCATAGAAATAGTAGATAGACTAGCTAGAATCAAACTTTCACTGTTCTATCTACTATTGATTCTAGCTGGTCTAGAATCAATAGATTAGAATTCTAGAACCATATGCAAGACGTCACATACGAACTAGTGCTATTCTATTGATTCTATTAGAATCAAACAGAAAGTTTGATTCTAGATTCAAATAGATTTGAATCTATTTATTGAATAGTGAAAAAGTCTTTTCTAAAATGACGTCTTGCATATGACTCATAGAAATAGTAGATAGACTAGCTAGAATCAATAGATTAGAATTCTAGAACCATATGCAAGACGTCACATACGAACTAGTGCTATTCTATTGATTCTATTAGAATCAAACAGAAAGTTTGATTCTAGATTCAAATAGATTTGAATCTATTTATTGAATAGTGAAAAAGTCTTTTCTAAAATGACGTCTTGCATATGACTCATAGAAATAGTAGATAGACTAGCTAGAATGAAACTTTCACTGTTCTATCTACTATTGATTCTAGCTGGTCTAGAATCAATAGATTAGAATTCTAGAACCATATGCAAGACGTCACATACGAACTAGTGCTATTCTATTGATTCTATTAGAATCAAACAGAAAGTTTGATTCTAGATTCAAATAGATTTGAATCTATTTATTGAATAGTGAAAAAGTCTTTTCTAAAATGACGTCTTGCATATGACTCATAGAAATAGTAGATAGACTAGCTAGAATCAATAGATTAGAATTCTAGAACCATATGCAAGACGTCACATACGAACTAGTGCTATTCTATTGATTCTATTAGAATCAAACAGAAAGTTTGATTCTAGATTCAAATAGATTTGAATCTATTTATTGAATAGTGAAAAAGTCTTTTCTAAAATGACGTCTTGCATATGACTCATAGAAATAGTAGATAGACTAGCTAGAATCAAACTTTCACTCTTCTATCTACTATTGATTCTAGCTGGTCTAGAATCAATAGATTAGAATTCTAGAACCATATGCAAGACGTCACATACGAACTAGTGCTATTCTATTGATTCTATTAGAATCAAACAGAAAGTTTGATTCTAGATTCAAATAGATTTGAATCTATTTATTGAATAGTGAAAAAGTCTTTTCTAAAATGACGTCTTGCATATGACTCATAGAAATAGTAGATAGACTAGCTAGAATCAATAGATTAGAATTCTAGAACCATATGCAAGACGTCACATACGAACTAGTGCTATTCTATTGATTCTATTAGAATCAAACAGAAAGTTTGATTCTAGATTCAAATAGATTTGAATCTATTTATTGAATAGTGAAAAAGTCTTTTCTAAAATGACGTCTTGCATATGACTCATAGAAATAGTAGATAGACTAGCTAGAATCAAACTTTCACTGTTCTATCTACTATTGATTCTAGCTGGTCTAGAATCAATAGATTAGAATTCTAGAACCATATGCAAGACGTCACATACGAACTAGTGCTATTCTATTGATTCTATTAGAATCAAACAGAAAGTTTGATTCTAGATTCAAATAGATTTGAATCTATTTATTGAATAGTGAAAAAGTCTTTTCTAAAATGACGTCTTGCATATGACTCATAGAAATAGTAGATAGACTAGCTAGAATCAATAGATTAGAATTCTAGAACCATATGCAAGACGTCACATACGAACTAGTGCTATTCTATTGATTCTATTAGAATCAAACAGAAAGTTTGATTCTAGATTCAAATAGATTTGAATCTATTTATTGAATAGTGAAAAAGTCTTTTCTAAAATGACGTCTTGCATATGACTCATAGAAATAGTTGATAGACTAGCTAGAATCAAACTTTCACTGTTCTATCTACTATTGATTCTAGATGGTCTAGACTCAATAGATTAGAATTCTAGAACCATATGCAAGACGTCACATACGAACTAGTGCTATTCTATTGATTCTATTAGAATCAAACAGAAAGTTTGATTCTAGATTCAAATAGATTTGAATCTATTTATTGAATAGTAAAAAAGTCTTTTCTAAAATGACGTCTTGCATATGACTCATAGAAATAGTAGATAGACTATCTAGAATCAATAGATTAGAATTCTAGAACGATATGCAAGACGTCACATACGAACTAGTGCTATTCTATTGATTCTATTAGAATCAAACAGATAGTTTGATTCTAGATTCAAATAGATTTGAATCTGTTTATTGAATAGTGAAAAAGTCTTTTCTAAAATGACGTCTTGCATATGACTCATAGAAATAGTAGACACACTAGCTAGAATCAAACTTTCACTGTTCTATCTACTATTGATTCTAGCTGGTCTAGAATCAATAGATTAAAATTCTAGAACCATATGCAAGACGTCACCTACGAACTAGTGCTATTCGATTGATTCTATTAGAATCAAACAGAAAGTTTGATTCTAGATTCAAATAGATTTGAATCTATTTATTGAATAGTGAAAAAGTCTTTTCTAAAATGACGTCTTGCATATGACTCATAGAAATAGTAGATAGACTAGCTAGAATCAATAGATTAGAATTCTAGAACCATATGCAAGACGTCACATACGAACTAGTGCTATTCTATTGATTCTATTAGAATCAAACAGAAAGTTTGATTCTAGATTCAAATAGATTTGAATCTATTTATTGAATAGTGAAAAAGTCTTTTCTAAAATGACGTCTTGCATATGACTCATAGAAATAGTAGATAGACTAGCTAGAATCAAACTTTCACTGTTCTATCTACTATTGATTTTAGCTGGTCTAGAATCAATAGATTAGAATTCTAGAACCATATGCAAGACGTCACATACGAACTAGTGCTATTCTATTGATTCTATTAGAATCAAACAGAAAGTTTGATTCTAGATTCAAATGGATTTGAATCTATTTATTGAATAGTGAAAAAGTCTTTTCTAAAATGACGTCTTTGCATATGACTCATAGAAATAGTAGATAGACTAGCTAGAATCAAACTTTCACTGTTCTATCTACTATTGATTCTAGCTGGTCTAGAATCAATAGATTAGAATTCTAGAACCATATGCAAGACGTCACATACGAACTAGTGCTATTCTATTGATTCTATTAGAATCAAACAGAAAGTTTGATTCTAGATTCAAATAGATTTGAATCTATTTATTGAATAGTGAAAAAGTCTTTTCTAAAATGACGTCTTGCATATGACTCATAGAAATAGTAGATAGACTATCTAGAATCAATAGATTAGAATTCTAGAACCATATGCAAGACGTCACATACGAACTAGTGCTATTCTATTGATTCTATTAGAATCAAACAGAAAGTTTGATTCTAGATTCAAATAGATTTGAATCTATTTATTGAATAGTGAAAAAGTCTTTTCTAAAATGACGTCTTGCATATGACTCATAGAAATAGTAGATAGACTAGCTAGAATCAAACTTTCACTGTTCTATCTACTATTGATTCTAGCTGGTCTAGAATCAATAGATTAGAATTCTAGAACCATATGCAAGACGTCACATACGAACTAGTGCTATTCTATTGATTCTATTAGAATCAAACAGAAAGTTTGATTCTAGATTCAAATAGATTTGAATCTATTTATTGAATAGTGAAAAAGTCTTTTCTAAAATGACGTCTTGCATATGACTCATAGAAATAGTAGATAGACTAGCTAGAATCAATAGATTAGAATTCTAGAACCATATGCAAGACGTCACATACGAACTAGTGCTATTCTATTGATTCTATTAGAATCAAACAGAAAGTTTGATTCTAGATTCAAATAGATTTGAATCTATTTATTGAATAGTGAAAAAGTCTTTTCTAAAATGACGTCTTGCATATAACTCATAGAAATAGTAGATAGACTAGCTAGAATGAAACTTTCACTGTTCTATCTACTATTGATTCTAGCTGGTCTAGAATCAATAGATTAGAATTCTAGAACCATATGCAAGACGTCACATACGAACTAGTGCTATTCTATTGATTCTATTAGAATCAAAAAGAAAGTTTGATTATAGATTCAAATAGATTTGAATCTATTTATTGAATAGTGAAAAAGTCTTTTCTAAAATGACGTCTTGCATATGACTCATAGAAATAGTAGATAGACTAGCTAGAATCAATAGATTAGAATTCTAGAACCATATGCAAGACGTCACATACGAACTAGTGCTATTCTATTGATTCTATTAGAATCAAACAGAAAGTTTGATTCTAGATTCAAATAGATTTGAATCTATTTATTGAATAGTGAAAAAGTCTTTTCTAAAATGACGTCTTGCATATGACTCATAGAAATAGTAGATAGACTAGCTAGAATCAAACTTTCACTCTTCTATCTACTATTGATTCTAGCTGGTCTAGAATCAATAGATTAGAATTCTAGAACCATATGCAAGACGTCACATACGAACTAGTGCTATTCTATTGATTCTATTAGAATCAAACAGAAAGTTTGATTCTAGATTCAAATAGATTTGAATCTATTTATTGAATAGTGAAAAAGTCTTTTCTAAAATGACGTCTTGCATATGACTCATAGAAATAGTAGATAGACTAGCTAGAATCAATAGATTAGAATTATAGAACCATATGCAAGACGTCACAAACAAACTAGTGCTATTCTATTGATTCTATTAGAATCAAACAGAAAGTTTGATTCTAGATTCAAATAGATTTGAATCTATTTATTGAATAGTGAAAAAGTCTTTTCTAAAATGACCTCTTGCATATGACTCATAGAAATAGTAGATAGACTAGCTAGAATCAAACTTTCACTGTCCTATCTACTATTGATTCTAGCTGGTCTAGAATCAATAGATTAGAATTCTAGAACCATATGCAAGACGTCACATATGAACTAGTGCTATTCTATTGATTCTATTAGAATCAAACAGAAAGTTTGATTCTAGATTCAAATAGAGTTGAATCTATTTATTGAATAGTGAAAAAGTCTTTTCTAAAATGACGTATTGCATATGACTCATAGAAATAGTAGATAGACTAGCTAGAATCAATAGATTAGAATTCTAAAACCATATGCAAGACGTCACATACGAACTAGTGCTATTCTATTGATTCTATTATAATCAAACAGAAAGTTTGATTCTAGATTCAAATAGATTTGAATCTATTTATTG
>NW_027064391.1:0-26516 GCF_032884065.1 Artemia franciscana
ATTAAAGGCTCTTTTCCTATGTCAAAAGTTTTAGTTTTCGAAGGTAATAGCTACGTATGTTGGAAAAATGAATATATTAGACTATTTTATGATTGCACATGGTAAAGAAAGTGCTTAAAGGCTCTTTTCCTATTTCAAAAGTTTTAGTTTTCGAGGGTAATAGCTACGTATGTTGAAAAAATGAAGATATTAGACTATTTTATGATTGCAAATGGTAAAGAATGTGATTAAAGGCTCTTTTCCAATGTCAAAAGTTTTAGTTTTCGAGGGTAATAGCTACGTATGTTGAAAAAATGAAGATATTAGACTATTTTATAATTGCAAATGGTAACGAATGTGATTAAAGGCTCTTTTCCTATGTCAAAAGTTTAGTTTTCGAGGGTAATAGCTACGTATGTTGAAAAAATGAAGATATTAGACTATTTTATGATTGCATATGGTAAAGAATGTGCTTAAAGGCTCTTTTCCTATGGCAAAAGTTTTAGTTTTCGAGGGTAATAGCTATGTATGTTGGAAAAATGAAGATATTAGACTACTTTATGATTGCAAATGGTAAAGAATGTGATTAATGGCTCTTTTCCTATGTCAAAAGTTTTAGTTTTCGAGGGTAATAGCTACGTATGTTGGAAAAAATGAAGATATTAGACTATTTTATGATTGCACATGGTAAAGAAAGTGCTTAAAGGCTCTTTCCTATTTCAAAAGTTTTAGTTTTCGAGGGTAATAGCTTACGTATGTTGAAAAATGAAGATATTAGACTATTTTATGATTGCAAATGGTAAAGAATGTGATTAAAGGCTCTTTTCCTATTTCAAAAGTTTTAGTTTTGGAGGGTACTAGCTACGTATGTTGAAAAAATGAAGATATTAGACTATTTTATGATTGCAAATGGTAAAGAATGTGATTAAAGGCTCTTTTCCTATGTCAAAAGTTTTAGTTTTCGAGGGTAATAGCTACGTATGTTGAAAAATGAAGATATTAGACTATTTTATAATTGCAAATGGTAACGAATGTGATTAAAGGCTCTTTTCCTATGTCAAAAGTTTTAGTTTTCGAGGGTAATAGCTACGAATTTTGAAAAAATGAAGATATTAGAATATTTTATAATTGCAAATGGTAACGAATGTGATTAAAGGCTCTTTTCCTATGTCAAAAGTTTTAGTTTTCGAGGGTAATAGCTACGTATGATGAAAAAATGAAGATATTAGACTATTTTATAATTGCAAATGGTAACGAATGTGATTAAAGGATCTTTTCCTATGTCAAAAGTTTTAGTTTTCGAGGGTAATAGCTACGTATGCTGAAAAAATGAAGATATTAGACTATTTTATGATTGCAAATGGTAACGAATGTGATTAAAGGCTCTTTTCCTATGTCAAAGTTTTTAGTTTTCGAGGGTAATAGCTACGTATGTTGAAAAAATGAAGATATTAGACTATTTTATGATTGCACATGGTAAAGAATGTGATTAAAGGCTCTTTTCCTATTTCAAAAGTTTAAGTTTTCGAGGGTAATAGCTACGTATGTTGGAAAAATGAAGATATTAGACTATTTTATGATTGCACATGGTAAAGAATGTGATTAAAGGCTCTTTTCCTATGTCAAAAGTTTTAGTTTTCGAGGGTAATAGCTACGTATGTTGGAAAAATGAAGATATTAGACTATTTTATAATTGCAAATGGTAACGAATGTGATTAAAGGCTCTTTTCCTATGTCAAAAGTTTTAGTTTTCGAGGGTAATAGCTACGTATGTTGGAAAAATGAAGATATTAGACTATTTTATAATTGCAAATGGTAACGAATGTGATTAAAGGCTCCTTTCCTATGTCAAAAGTTTTAGTTTTCGAGGGTAATAGCTACCTATGTTGAAAAAATGAAGATATTAGACTATTTTATAATTGCAAATGGTAACGAATGTGATTAAAGGCTCTTTTCCTATGTCAAAAGTTCTAGTTTTCGAGGGTAATAGCTACGTATGTTGAAAAAATGAAGATATTAGACTATTTTATGATTGCACATGGTAAAGAATGTGCTTAAAGTCTCTTTTCCTATGGCAAAAGTTTTAGTTTTCGAGGGTAATAGCTACGTATGTTGGAAAAATGAAGATATTAGACTATTTTATGATTGCACATGGTAAAGAATGTGATTAAAGGCTCTTTTCCTATGTCAAAAGTTTTAGTTTTCGAAGGTAATAGCTACGTATGTTGGAAAAATGAATATATTAGACTATTTTATGATTGCACATGGTAAAGAAAGTGCTTAAAGGCTCTTTTCCTATTTCAAAAGTTTTAGTTTTCGAGGGTAATAGCTACGTATGTTGAAAAAATGAAGATATTAGACTATTTTATGAATGCAAATGGTAAAGAATGTGATTAAAGGCTCTTTTCCAATGTCAAAAGTTTTAGTTTTCGAGGGTAATAGCTACGTATGTTGAAAAAATGAAGATATTAGACTATTTTATAATTGCAAATGGTAACGAATGTGATTAAAGGCTCTTTTCCTATGTCAAAAGTTTTAGTTTTCGAGGGTAATAGCTACGTATGTTGAAAAAATGAAGATATTAGACTATTTTATGATTGCATATGGTAAAGAATGTGCTTAAAGGCTCTTTTCCTATGGCAAAAGTTTTAGTTTTCGAGGGTAATAGCTACGTATGTTGGAAAAATGAAGATATTAGACTATTTTATGATTGCAAATGGTAAAGAATGTGATTAATGGCTCTTTTCCTATGTCAAAAGTTTTAGTTTTCGAGGGTAATAGCTACGTATGTTGGAAAAATGAAGATATTAGACTATTTTATGATTGCACATGGTAAAGAAAGTGCTTAAAGGCTCTTTTCCTATTTCAAAAGTTTTAGTTTTCGAGGGTAATAGCTACGTATGTTGAAAAAATGAAGATATTAGACTATTTTATGATTGCAAATGGTAAAGAATGTGATTAAAGGCTCTTTTCCTATGTCAAAAGTTTTAGTTTTCGAGGGTAATAGCTACGTATGTTGAAAAAATGAAGATATTAGACTATTTTATAATTGCAAATGGTAACGAATGTGATTAAAGGCTCTTTTCCTATGTCAAAAGTTTTAGTTTTCGAGGGTAATAGCTACGTATGTTGGAAAAATGAAGATATTAGACTATTTTATGATTGCACATGGTAAAGTATGTGATTAAAGGCTCTTTTCCTATGTCAAAAGTTTTAGTTTTCGAGGGTAATAGCTACGTATGTTGAAAAAATGAAGATATTAGACTATTTTATGATTGTAAATGGTAAAGAATGTGATTAAAGGCTCTTTTCCTATGTCAAAAGTTTTAGTTTTCGAGGGTAATAGCTACGTCAGTTGGAAAAATGAAGATATTAGACTATTTTATGATTGCACATGGTAAAGAAAGTGCTTAAAGGCTCTTTTCCTATTTCAAGAGTTTTAGTTTTCGAGGGTAATAGCTACGTATGTTGAAAAAATGAAGATATTAGACTATTTTATGATTGCAAATGGTAAAGAATGTGATTAAAGGCTCTTTTCCTATGTCAAAAGTTTTAGTTTTCGAGGGTAATAGCTACGTATGTTGAAAAATGAAGATATTAGACTATTTTATAATTGCAAATGGTAACGAATGTGATTAAAGGCTCTTTTCCTATGTCAAAAGTTTTAGTTTTCGAGGGTAATAGCTACGTATGTTGGAAAAATGAAGATATTAGACTATTTTATGATTGCACATGGTAAAGAAAGTGCTTAAAGGCTCTTTTCCTATTTCAAAAGTTTTAGTTTTCGAGGGTAATAGCTACGTATGTTGAAAAAATGAAGATATTAGACTATTTTATGATTGCAAATGGTAAAGAATGTGATTAAAGGCTCTTTTCCTATGTCAAAAGTTTTAGTTTTCGAGGGTAATAGCTACGTATGTTGGAAAAATGAAGATATTAGACTATTTTATAATTGCAAATGGTAACGAATGTGATTAAAGGCTCTTTTCCTATGTCAAAAGTTTTAGTTTTCGAGGGTAATAGCTACGTATGTTGGAAAAATGAAGATATTAGACTATTTTATAATTGCAAATGGTAACGAATGTGATTAAAGGCTCTTTTCCTATGTCAAAAGTTTTAGTTTTCGAGGGTAATAGCTACGTATGTTGAAAAAATGAAGATATTAGACTATTTTATAATTGCAAATGGTAACGAATTTGATTAAAGGCTCTTTTCCTATGTCAAAAGTTTTAGTTTTCGAGGGTAATAGCTACGTATGTTGAAAAAATGAAGATATTAGACTATTTTATAATTGCAAATGGTAACGAATGTGATTAAAGGCTCTTTTCCTATGTCAAAAGTTTTAGTTTTCGAGGGTAATAGCTACATATGTTGAAAAAATGAAGATATTAGACTATTTTATGATTGCACATGGTAAAGAATGTGCTTAAAGGCTCTTTTCCTATGGCAAAAGTTTTAGTTTTCGAGGGTAATAGCTACGTATGTTGGAAAAATGAAGATATTAGACTATTTTATGATTGCACATGGTAAAGAATGTGATTAAAGGCTCTTTTCCTATGTCAAAAGTTTTAGTTTTCGAAGGTAATAGCTACGTATGTTGGAAAAATGAATATATTAGACTATTTTATGATTGCACATGGTAAAGAAAGTGCTTAAAGGCTCTTTTCCTATTTCAAAAGTTTTAGTTTTCGAGGGTAATAGCTACGTATGTTGAAAAAATGAAGATATTAGACTATTTTATTATTGCAAATGGTAAAGAATGTGATTAAAGGCTCTTTTCCAATGTCAAAAGTTTTAGTTTTCGAGGGTAATAGCTACGTATGTTGAAAAAATGAAGATATTAGACTATTTTATAATTGCAAATGGTAACGAATGTGATTAAAGGCTCTTTTCCTATGTCAAAAGTTTTAGTTTTCGAGGGTAATAGCTAAGTATGTTGAAAAAATGAAGATATTAGACTATTTTATGATTGCATATGGTAAAGAATGTGCTTAAAGGCTCTTTTCCTATGGCAAAAGTTTTAGTTTCGAGGGTAATAGCTACGTATGTTGGAAAAATGAAGATATTAGACTATTTTATGACTGCAAATGGTAAAGAATGTGATTAAAGGCTCTTTTCCTATGTCAAAAGTTTTAGTTTTCGAGGGTAATAGCTACGTATGTTGGAAAACTGAAGATATTAGACTATTTTATGATTGCACATGGTAAAGAAAGTGCTTAAAGGCTCTTTTCCTATTTCAAAAGTTTTAGTTTTCGAGGGTAATAGCTACGTATGTTGAAAAAATGAAGATATTAGACTATTTTATGATTGCAAATGGTAAAGAATGTGATTAAAGGCTCTTTTCCTATTTCAAAAGTTTTAGTTTTGGAGGGTACTAGCTACGTATGTTGAAAAAATTAAGATATTAGACTATTTTATGATTGCAAATGGTAAAGAATGTGATTAAAGGCTCTTTTCCTATGTCAAAAGTTTTAGTTTTCGAGGGTAATAGCTACGTATGTTGAAAAATGAAGATATTAGACTATTTTATAATTGCAAATGGTAACGAATGTGATTAAAGGCTCTTTTCCTATGTCAAAAGTTTTAGTTTTCGAGGGTAATAGCTACGAATTTTGAAAAAATGAAGATATTAGAATATTTTATAATTGCAAATGGTAACGAATGTGATTAAAGGCTCTTTTCCTATGTCAAAAGTTTTAGTTTTCGAGGGTAATAGCTACGTATGTTGAAAAAATGAAGATATTAGACTATTTTATAATTGCAAATGGTAACGAATTTGATTAAAGGATCTTTTCCTATGTCAAAAGTTTTAGTTTTCGAGGGTAATAGCTACGTATGCTGAAAAAATGAAGATATTAGACTATTTTATGATTGCAAATGGTAACGAATGTGATTAAAGGCTCTTTTCCTATGTCAAAAGTTTTAGTTTTCGAGGGTAATAGCTACGTATGTTGAAAAAATGAAGATATTAGACTATTTTATGATTGCACATGGTAAAGAATGTGATTAAAGGCTCTTTTCCTATTTCAAAAGTTTAAGTTTTCGAGGGTAATAGCTACGAATTTTGAAAAAATGAAGATATTAGAATATTTTATAATTGCAAATGGTAACGAATGTGATTAAAGGCTCTTTTCCTATGTCAAAAGTTTTAGTTTTCGAGGGTAATAGCTACGTATGTTGAAAAAATGAAGATATTAGACTATTTTATAATTGCAAATGGTAACGAATTTGATTAAAGGATCTTTTCCTATGTCAAAAGTTTTAGTTTTCGAGGGTAATAGCTACGTATGCTGAAAAAATGAAGATATTAGACTATTTTATGATTGCAAATGGTAACGAATGTGATTAAAGGCTCTTTTCCTATGTCAAAAGTTTTAGTTTTCGAGGTTAATAGCTACGTATGTTGAAAAAATGAAGATATTAGACTATTTTATGATTGCACATGGTAAAGAATGTGATTAAAGGCTCTTTTCCTATTTCAAAAGTTTAAGTTTTCGAGGGTAATAGCTACGTATGTTGGAAAAATGAAGATATTAGACTATTTTATGATTGCACATGGTAAAGAATGTGATTAAAGGCTCTTTTCCTATGTCAAAAGTTTTAGTTTTCGAGGGTAATAGCTACGTATGTTGAAAAAATGAAGATATTAGACTATTTTATAATTGCAAATGGTAACGAATGTGATTAAAGGCTCTTTTCCTATGTCAAAAGTTTTAGTTTTCGAGGGTAATAGCTACGTATGTTGAAAAAATGAAGATATTAGACTATTTTATGATTGCATATGGTAAAGAATGTGCTTAAAGGCTCTTTTCCTATGGCAAAAGTTTTAGTTTTCGAGGGTAATAGCTACGTATGTTGGAAAAATGAAGATATTAGACTATTTTATGATTGCAAATGGTAAAGAATGTGATTAATGGCTCTTTTCCTATGTCAAAAGTTTTAGTTTTCGAGGGTAATAGCTACGTATGTTGGAAAAATGAAGATATTAGACTATTTTATGATTGCACATGGTAAAGAAAGTGCTTAAAGGCTCTTTTCCTATTTCAAAAGTTTTAGTTTTCGAGGGTAATAGCTACGTATGTTGAAAAAATGAAGATATTAGACTATTTTATGATTGCAAATGGTAAAGAATGTGATTAAAGGCTCTTTTCCTATTTCAAAAGTTTTAGTTTTGGAGGGTACTAGCTACGTATGTTGAAAAAATGAAGATATTAGACTATTTTATGATTGCAAATGGTAAAGAATGTGATTAAAGGCTCTTTTCCTATGTCAAAAGTTTTAGTTTTCGAGGGTAATAGCTACGTATGTTGAAAAATGAAGATATTAGACTATTTTATAATTGCAAATGGTAACGAATGTGATTAAAGGCTCTTTTCCTATGTCAAAAGTTTTAGTTTTCGAGGGTAATAGCTACGAATTTTGAAAAAATGAAGATATTAGAATATTTTATAATTGCAAATGGTAACGAATGTGATTAAAGGCTCTTTTCCTATGTCAAAAGTTTTAGTTTTCGAGGGTAATAGCTACGTATGTTGAAAAAATGAAGATATTAGACTATTTTATAATTGCAAATGGTAACGAATTTGATTAAAGGATCTTTTCCTATGTCAAAAGTTTTAGTTTTCGAGGGTAATAGCTACGTAAGCTGAAAAAATGAAGATATTAGACTATTTTATGATTGCAAATGGTAACGAATGTGATTAAAGGCTCTTTTCCTATGTCAAAAGTTTTAGTTTTCGAGGGTAATAGCTACGTATGTTGAAAAAATGAAGATATTAGACTATTTTATGATTGCACATGGTAAAGAATGTGATTAAAGGCTCTTTTCCTATTTCAAAAGTTTAAGTTTTCGAGGGTAATAGCTACGAATTTTGAAAAAATGAAGATATTAGAATATTTTATAATTGCAAATGGTAACGAATGTGATTAAAGGCTCTTTTCCTATGTCAAAAGTTTTAGTTTTCGAGGGTAATAGCTACGTATGTTGAAAAAATGAAGATATTAGACTATTTTATAATTGCAAATGGTAACGAATTTGATTAAAGGATCTTTTCCTATGTCAAAAGTTTTAGTTTTCGGGGGTAATAGCTACGTATGCTGAAAAAATGAAGATATTAGACTATTTTATGATTGCAAATGGTAACGAATGTGATTAAAGGCTCTTTTCCTATGTCAAAAGTTTTAGTTTTCGAGGGTAATAGCTACGTATGTTGAAAAAATGAAGATATTAGACTATTTATGATTGCACATGGTAAAGAATGTGAATAAAGGCTCTTTTCCTATTTCAAAAGTTTAAGTTTTCGAGGGTAATAGCTACGTATGTTGGAAAAATGAAGATATTAGACTATTTTATGATTGCACATGGTAAAGAATGTGATTAAAGGCTCTTTTCCTATGTCAAAAGTTTTAGTTTTCGAGGGTAATAGCTACGTATGTTGGAAAAATGAAGATATTAGACTATTTTATAATTGCAAATGGTAACGAATGTGATTAAAGGCTCTTTTCCTATGTCAAAAGTTTTAGTTTTCGAGGGTAATAGCTACGTATGTTGGAAAAATGAAGATATTAGACTATTTTATAATTGCAAATGGTAACGAATGTGATTAAAGGCTCTTTTCCTATGTCAAAAGTTTTAGTTTTCGAGGGTAATAGCTACGTATGTTGAAAAAATGAAGATATTAGACTATTTTATAATTGCAAATGGTAACGAATTTGATTAAAGGCTCTTTTCCTATGTCAAAAGTTTTAGTTTTCGAGGGTAATAGCTACGTATGTTGAAAAAATGAAGATATTAGACTATTTTATGATTGCACATGGTAAAGAATGTGCTTAAACTCTCTTTTCCTATGGCAAAAGTTTTAGTTTTCGAGGGTAATAGCTACGTATGTTGGAAAAATGAAGATATTAGACTATTTTATGATTGCACATGGTAAAGAATGTGATTAAAGGCTCTTTTCCTATGTCAAAAGTTTTAGTTTTCGAAGGTAATAGCTACGTATGTTGGAAAAATGAATATATTAGACTATTTTATGATTGCACATGGTAAAGAAAGTGCTTAAAGGCTCTTTTCCTATGTCAAAAGTTTTAGTTTTCGAAGGTAATAGCTACGTATGTTGGAAAAATGAATATATTACACTATTTTATGATTGCACATGGTAAAGAATGTGATTAAAGGCTCTTTTCCTCTGTCAAAAGTTTTAGTTTTCGAAGGTAATAGCTACGTATGTTGGAAAAATGAATATATTAGACTATTTTATGATTGCACATGGTAAAGAAAGTGCTTAAAGGCTCTTTTCCTATATCAAAAGTTTTAGTTTTCGAGGGTAATAGCTACGTATGTTGAAAAAATGAAGATATTAGACTATTTTATGATTGCAAATGGTAAAGAATGTGATTAAAGGCTCTTTTCCAATGTCAAAAGTTTTAGTTTTCGAGGGTAATAGCTACGTATGTTGAAAAAATGAAGATATTAGACTATTTTATAATTGCAAATGGTAACGAATGTGATTAAAGGCTCTTTTCCTATGTCAAAAGTTTTAGTTTTCGAGGGTAATAGCTACGTATGTTGAAAAAATGAAGATATTAGACTATTTTATGATTGCATATGGTAAAGAATGTGCTTAAAGGCTCTTTTCCTATGGCAAAAGTTTTAGTTTTCGAGGGTAATAGCTACGTATGTTGGAAAAATGAAGATATTAGACTATTTTATGATTGCAAATGGTAAAGAATGTGATTAATGGCTCTTTTCCTATGTCAAAAGTTTTAGTTTTCGAGGGTAATAGCTACGTATGTTAGAAAAATGAAGATATTAGACTATTTTATGATTGCACATGGTAAAGAAAGTGCTTAAAGGCTTTTTTCCTATTTCAAAAGTTTTAGTTTTCGAGGGTAATAGCTACGTATGTTGAAAAAATGAAGATATTAGACTATTTTATGATTGCAAATGGTAAAGAATGTGATTAAAGGCTCTTTTCCTATGTCAAAAGTTTTAGTTTTCGAGGGTAATAGCTACGTATGTTGAAAAAATGAAGATATTAGACTATTTTATAATTGCAAATGGTAACGAATGTGATTAAAGGCTCTTTTCCTATGTCAAAAGTTTTAGTTTTCGAGGGTAATAGCTACGTATGTTGGAAAAATGAAGATATTAGACTATTTTATGATTGCACATGGTAAAGTATGTGATTAAAGGCTCTTTTCCTATGTCAAAAGTTTTAGTTTTCGAGGGTAATAGCTACGTATGTTGAAAAAATGAAGATATTAGACTATTTTATGATTGTAAATGGTAAAGAATGTGATTAAAGGCTCTTTTCCTATGTCAAAAGTTTTAGTTTTCGAGGGTAATAGCTACGTATGTTGAAAAAATGAAGATATTAGACTATTTTATAATTGCAAATGGTAACGAATGTGATTAAAGGCTCTTTTCCTATGTCAAAAGTTTTAGTTTTCGAGGGTAATAGCTACGTATGTTGAAAAAATGAAGATATTAGACTATTTTATGATTGCACATGGTAAAGAATGTGCTTAAAGTCTCTTTTCCTATGGCAAAAGTTTTAGTTTTCGAGGGTAATAGCTACGTATGTTGGAAAAATGAAGATATTAGACTATTTTATGATTGCACATGGTAAAGAATGTGATTAAAGGCTCTTTTCCTATGTCAAAAGTTTTAGTTTTCGAAGGTAATAGCTACGTATGTTGGAAAAATGAATATATTAGACTATTTTATGATTGCACATGGTAAAGAAAGTGCTTAAAGGCTCTTTTCCTATGTCAAAAGTTTTAGTTTTCGAAGGTAATAGCTACGTATGTTGGAAAAATGAATATAATAGACTATTTTATGATTGCACATGGTAAAGAATGTGATTAAAGGCTCTTTTCCTATGTCAAAAGTTTTAGTTTTCGAAGGTAATAGCTACGTATGTTGGAAAAATGAATATATTAGACTATTTTATGATTGCACATGGTAAAGAAAGTGCTTAAAGGCTCTTTTCCTATATCAAAAGTTTTAGTTTTCGAGGGTAATAGCTACGTATGTTGAAAAAATGAAGATATTAGACTATTTTATGATTGCAAATGGTAAAGAATGTGATTAAAGGCTCTTTTCCAATGTCAAAAGTTTTAGTTTTCGAGGGTAATAGCTACGTATGTTGAAAAAATGAAGATATTAGACTATTTTATAATTGCAAATGGTAACGAATGTGATTAAAGGCTCTTTTCCTATGTCAAAAGTTTTAGTTTTCGAGGGTAATAGCTACGTATGTTGAAAAAATGAAGATATTAGACTATTTTATGATTGCATATGGTAAAGAATGTGCTTAAAGGCTCTTTTCCTATGGCAAAAGTTTTAGTTTTCGAGGGTAATAGCTACGTATGTTGGAAAAATGAAGATATTAGACTATTTTATGATTGCAAATGGTAAAGAATGTGATTAATGGCTCTTTTCCTATGTCAAAAGTTTTAGTTTTCGAGGGTAATAGCTACGTATGATGGAAAAATGAAGATATTAGACTATTTTATGATTGCACATGGTAAAGAAAGTGCTTAAAGGCTTTTTTCCTATTTCAAAAGTTTTAGTTTTCGAGGGTAATAGCTACGTATGTTGAAAAAATGAAGATATTAGACTATTTTATGATTGCAAATGGTAAAGAATGTGATTAAAGGCTCTTTTCCTATGTCAAAAGTTTTAGTTTTCGAGGGTAATAGCTACGTATGTTGAAAAAATGAAGATATTAGACTATTTTATAATTGCAAATGGTAACGAATGTGATTAAAGGCTCTTTTCCTATGTCAAAAGTTTTAGTTTTCGAGGGTAATAGCTACGTATGTTGGAAAAATGAAGATATTAGACTATTTTATGATTGCACATGGTAAAGTATGTGATTAAAGGCTCTTTTCCTATGTCAAAAGTTTTAGTTTTCGAGGGTAATAGCTACGTATGTTGAAAAAATGAAGATATTAGACTATTTTATGATTGTAAATGGTAAAGAATGTGATTAAAGGCTCTTTTCCTATGTCAAAAGTTTTAGTTTTCGAGGGTAATAGCTACGTATGTTGAAAAAATGAAGATATTAGACTATTTTATAATTGCAAATGGTAACGAATGTGATTAAAGGCTCTTTTCCTATGTCAAAAGTTTTAGTTTTCGAGGGTAATAGCTACGTATGTTGAAAAAATGAAGATATTAGACTATTTTATGATTGCACATGGTAAAGAATGTGATTAAAGGCTCTTTTCCTATGTCAAAAGTTTTAGTTTTCGAGGGTAATAGCTACGTATGTTGGAAAAATGAAGATATTAGACTATTTTATAATTGCAAATGGTAACGAATGTGATTAAAGGCTCTTTTCCTATGTCAAAAGTTTTAGTTTTCGAGGGTAATAGCTACGTATGTTGGAAAAATGAAGATATTAGACTATTTTATAATTGCAAATGGTAACGAATGTGACCATTCGTTGTCAAGTGGTAACGAATGTGACTCTTTTCCTATGTCAAAAGTTTTAGTTTTCGAGGGTAATAGCTACGTATGTTGAAAAAATGAAGATATTAGACTATTTTATAATTGCAAATGGTAACGAATTTGATTAAAGGCTCTTTTCCTATGTCAAAAGTTTTAGTTTTCGAGGGTAATAGCTACGTATGTTGAAAAAATGAAGATATTAGACTATTTTATAATTGCAAATGGTAACGAATGTGATTAAAGGCTCTTTTCCTATGTCAAAAGTTTTAATTTTCGAGGGTAATAGCTACGTATGTTGAAAAAATGAAGATATTAGACTATTTTATGATTGCACATGGTAAAGAATGTGATTAAAGGCTCTTTTCCTATGTCAAAAGTTTTAGTTTTCGAGGGTAATAGCTACGTATGTTGGAAAAATGAAGATATTAGACTATTTTATAATTGCAAATGGTAACGAATGTGATTAAAGGCTCTTTTCCTATGTCAAAAGTTTTAGTTTTCGAGGGTAATAGCTACGTATGTTGGAAAAATGAAGATATTAGACTATTTTATAATTGCAAATGGTAACGAATGTGACCATTCGTTGTCAAGTGGTAACGAATGTGACTCTTTTCCTATGTCAAAAGTTTTAGTTTTCGAGGGTAATAGCTACGTATGTTGAAAAAATGAAGATATTAGACTATTTTATAATTGCAAATGGTAACGAATTTGATTAAAGGCTCTTTTCCTATGTCAAAAGTTTTAGTTTTCGAGGGTAATAGCTACGTATGTTGAAAAAATGAAGATATTAGACTATTTTATAATTGCAAATGGTAACGAATGTGATTAAAGGCTCTTTTCCTATGTCAAAAGTTTTAATTTTCGAGGGTAATAGCTACGTATGTTGAAAAAATGAAGATATTAGACTATTTTATGATTGCACATGGTAAAGAATGTGCTTAAAGTCTCTTTTCCTATGGCAAAAGTTTTAGTTTTCGAGGGTAATAGCTACGTATGTTGGAAAAATGAAGATATTAGACTATTTTATGATTGCACATGGTAAAGAATGTGATTAAAGGCTCTTTTCCTATGTCAAAAGTTTTAGTTTTCGAAGGTAATAGCTACGTATGTTGGAAAAATGAATATATTAGACTATTTTATGATTGCACATGGTAAAGAAAGTGCTTAAAGGCTCTTTTCCTATTTCAAAAGTTTTAGTTTTCGAGGGTAATAGCTACGTATGTTGAAAAAATGAAGATATTAGACTATTTTATGATTGCAAATGGTAAAGAATGTGATTAAAGGCTCTTTTCCAATGTCAAAAGTTTTAGTTTTCGAGGGTAATAGCTACGTATGTTGAAAAAATGAAGATGTTAGACTATTTTATAATTGCAAATGGTAACGAATGTGATTAAAGGCTCTTTTCCTATGTCAAAAGTTTTAGTTTTCGAGGGTAATAGCTGCGTATGTTGAAAAAATGAAGATATTAGACTATTTTATGATTGCATATGGTAAAGAATGTGCTTAAAGGCTCTTTTCCTATGGCAAAAGTTTTAGTTTTCGAGGGTAATAGCTACGTATGTTGGAAAAATGAAGATATTAGACTATTTTATGATTGCAAATGGTAAAGAATGTGATTAATGGCTCTTTTCCTATGTCAAAAGTTTTAGTTTTCGAGGGTAATAGCTACGTATGTTGGAAAAATGAAGATATTAGACTATTTTATGATTGCACATGGTAAAGAAAGTGCTTAAAGGCTCTTTTCCTATTTCAAAAGTTTTAGTTTTCGAGGGTAATAGCTACGTATGTTGAAAAAATGAAGATATTAGACTATTTTATGATTGCAAATGGTAAAGAATGTGATTAAAGGCTCTTTTCCTATTTCAAAAGTTTTAGTTTTGGAGGGTACTAGCTACGTATGTTGAAAAAATGAAGATATTAGACTATTTTATGATTGCAAATGGTAAAGAATGTGATTAAAGGCTCTTTTCCTATGTCAAAAGTTTTAGTTTTCGAGGGTAATAGCTACGTATGTTGAAAAATGAAGATATTAGACTATTTTATAATTGCAAATGGTAACGAATGTGATTAAAGGCTCTTTTCCTATGTCAAAAGTTTTAGTTTTCGAGGGTAATAGCTACGAATTTTGAAAAAATGAAGATATTAGAATATTTTATAATTGCAAATGGTAACGAATGTGATTAAAGGCTCTTTTCCTATGTCAAAAGTTTTAGTTTTCGAGGGTAATAGCTACGTATGTTGAAAAAATGAAGATATTAGACTATTTTATAATTGCAAATGGTAACGAATGTGATTAAAGGATCTTTTCCTATGTCAAAAGTTTTAGTTTTCGAGGGTAATAGCTACGTATGCTGAAAAAATGAAGATATTAGACTATTTTATGATTGCAAATGGTAACGAATGTGATTAAAGGCTCTTTTCCTAGACTATTCTTTACCATTTGCAATCATAAAATAGTCTAATATCTTCATTTTTTCAACATACGTAGCTATTACCCTCGAAAACTAAAACTTTTGAAATAGGAAAAGAGCCTTTAAGCACTTTCTTTACCATGTGCAATCATAAAATAGTCTGCACATGGTAAAGAATGTGATTAAAGGCTCTTTTCCTATGTCAAAAGTTTTAGTTTTCGAGGGTAATAGCTACGTATGTTGAAAAAATGAAGATATTAGACTATTTTATGATTGTAAATGGTAAAGAATGTGATTAAAGGCTCTTTTCCTATGTCAAAAGTTTTAGTTTTCGAGGGTAATAGCTACGTATGTTGAAAAAATGAAGATATTAGACTATTTTATAATTGCAAATGGTAACGAATTTGATTAAAGGCTCTTTTCCTATGTCAAAAGTTTTAGTTTTCGAGGGTAATAGCTACGTATGTTGAAAAAATGAAGATATTTGACTATTTTATAATTGCAAATGGTAACGAATGTGATTAAAGGCTCTTTTCCTATGTCAAAAGTTTTAGTTTTCGAGGGTAATAGCTACGTATGTTGAAAAAATGAAGATATTAGACTATTTTATGATTGCACATGGTAAAGAATGTGCTTAAAGTCTCTTTTCCTATGGCAAAAGTTTTAGTTTTCGAGGGTAATAGCTACGTATGTTGGAAAAATGAAGATATTAGACTATTTTATGATTGCACATGGTAAAGAATGTGATTAAAGGCTCTTTTCCTATGTCAAAAGTTTTAGTTTTCAAAGGTAATAGCTACGTATGTTGGAAAAATGAAGATAGTAGACTATTTTATGATTGCACATGGTAAAGAAAGTGCTTAAAGGCTCTTTTCCTATTTCAAAAGTTTTAGTTTTCGAGGGTAATAGCTACGTATGTTGAAAAAATGAAGATATTAGACTATCTTATGATTGCAAATGGTAAAGAATGTGATTAAAGGCTCTTTTCCAATGTCAAAAGTTTTAGTTTTCGAGGGTAATAGCTACGTATGTTGAAAAAATGAAGATATTAGACTATTTTATAATTGCAAATGGTAACGAATGTGATTAAAGGCTCTTTTCCTATGTCAAAAGTTTTAGTTTTCGAGGGTAATAGCTACGTATGTTGAAAAAATGAAGATATTAGACTATTTTATGATTGCATATGGTAAAGAATGTGCTTAAAGGCTCTTTTCCTATGGCAAAAGTTTTAGTTTTCGAGGGTAATAGCTACGTATGTTGGAAAAATGAAGATATTAGACTATTTTATGATTGCACATGGAAAAGAATGTGATTAAAGGTTCTTTTCCTATGTCAAAAGTTTTAGTTTTCGAGGGTAATAGCTACGTATGTTGAAAAAATGAAGATATTAGACTATTTTATGATTGCAAATGGTAAAGAATGTGATTAATGGCTCTTTTCCTATGTCAAAAGTTTTAGTTTTCGAGGGTAATAGCTACGTATGTTGGAAAAATGAAGATATTAGACTATTTTATGATTGCACATGGTAAAGAAAGTGCTTAAAGGCTCTTTTCCTATTTCAAAAGTTTTAGTTTTCGAGGGTAATAGCTACGTATGTTGAAAAAATGAAGATATTAGACTATTTTATGATTGCAAATGGTAAAGAATGTGATTAAAGGCTCTTTTCCTATGTCAAAAGTTTTAGTTTTCGAGGGGTAATAGCTACGTATGTTGAAAAAATGAAGATATTAGACTATTTTATAATTGCAAATGGTAACGAATGTGATTAAAGGCTCTTTTCCTATGTCAAAAGTTTTAGTTTTCGAGGGTAATAGCTACGTATGTCGGAAAAATGAAGATATTAGACTATTTTATGATTGCACATGGTAAAGTATGTGATTAAAGGCTCTTTTCCTATGTCAAAAGTTTTAGTTTTCGAGGGTAATAGCTACGTATGTTGAAAAAATGAAGATATTAGACTATTTTATGATTGTAAATGGTAAAGAATGTGATTAAAGGCTCTTTTCCTATGTCAAAAGTTTTAGTTTTCGAGGGTAATAGCTACGTATGTTGGAAAAATGAAGATATTAGACTATTTTATGATTGCACATGGTAAAGAAAGTGCTTAAAGGCTCTTTTCCTATTTCAAAAGTTTTAGTTTTGGAGGGTAATAGCTACGTATGTTGAAAAAATGAAGATATTAGACTATTTTATGATTGCAAATGGTAAAGAATGTGATTAAAGGCTCTTTTCCTATGTCAAAAGTTTTAGTTTTCTAGGGTAATAGCTACGTATGTTGAAAAATGAAGATATTAGACTATTTTATAATTGCAAATGGTAACGAATGTGATTAAAGGCTCTTTTCCTATGTCAAAAGTTTTAGTTTTCGAGGGTAATAGCTACGAATTTTGAAAAAATGAAGATATTAGAATATTTTATAATTGCAAATGGTAACGAATGTGATTAAAGGCTCTTTTCCTATGTCAAAAGTTTTAGTTTTCGAGGGTAATAGCTACGTATGTTGAAAAAATGAAGATATTAGACTATTTTATAATTGCAAATGGTAACGAATGTGGTTAAAGGATCTTTTCCTATGTCAAAAGTTTTAGTTTTCGAGGGTAATAGCTACGTATGCTGAAAAAATGAAGATATTAGACTATTTTATGATTGCAAATGGTAACGAATGTGATTAAAGGCTCTTTTCCTATGTCGAAAGTTTTAGTTTTCGAGGGTAATAGCTACGTATGTTGAAAAAATGAAGATATTAGACTATTTTATGATTGCACATGGTAAAGAATGTGATTAAAGGCTCTTTTCCTATTTCAAAAGTTTAAGTTTTCGAGGGTAATAGCTACGTATGTTGGAAAAATGAAGATATTAGACTATTTTATGATTGCACATGGTAAAGAATGTGATTAAAGGCTCTTTTCCTATGTCAAAAGTTTTAGTTTTCGAGGGTAATAGCTACGTATGTTGGAAAAATGAAGATATTAGACTATTTTATAATTGCAAATGGTAACGAATGTGATTAAAGGCTCTTTTCCTATGTCAAAAGTTTTAGTTTTCGAGGGTAATAGCTACGTATGTTGAAAAAATGAAGATATTAGACTATTTTATAATTGCAAATGGTAACGAATGTGATTAAAGGCTCTTTTCCTATGTCAAAAGTTTTAGTTTTCGAGGGTAATAGCTACGTATGTTGAAAAAATGAAGATATTAGACTATTTTATAATTGCAAATGGTAACGAATGTGATTAAAGGCTCTTTTCCTATGTCAAAAGTTTTAGTTTTCGAGGGTAATAGCTACGTATGTTGGAAAAATGAAGATATTAGACTATTTTATGATTGCACATGGTAAAGAATGTGATTAAAGGCTCTTTTCCTATGTCAAAAAATTTAGTTTTCGAGGGTAATAGCTACGTATGTTGAAAAAATGAAGATATTAGACTATTTTATGATTGTAAATGGTAAAGAATGTGATTAAAGGATCTTTTCCTATGTCAAAAGTTTTAGTTTTCGAGGGTAATAGCTACGTATGCTGAAAAAATGAAGATATTAGACTATTTTATGACTGCAAATGGTAACGAATGTGATTAAAGGCTCTTTTCCTATGTCAAAAGTTTTAGTTTTCGAGGGTAATAGCTACGTATGTTGAAAAAATGAAGATATTAGACTATTTTATGATTGCACATGGTAAAGAATGTGATTAAAGGCTCTTTTCCTATTTCAAAAGTTTAAGTTTTCGAGGGTAATAGCTACGTATGTTGGAAAAATGAAGATATTAGACTATTTTATGATTGCACATGGTAAAGAATGTGATTAAAGGCTCTTTTCCTATGTCAAAATTTTTAGTTTTCGAGGGTAATAGCTACGTATGTTGGAAAAATGAAGATATTAGACTATTTTATAATTGCAAATGGTAACGAATGTGATTAAAGGCTCTTTTCCTATGTCAAAAGTTTTAGTTTTCGAGGGTAATAGCTACGTATGTTGAAAAAATGAAGATATTAGACTATTTTATAATTGCAAATGGTAACGATTGTGATTAAAGGCTCTTTTCCTATGTCAAAAGTTTTAGTTTTCGAGGGTAATAGCTACGTATGTTGAAAAAATGAAGATATTAGACTATTTTATAATTGCAAATGGTAACGAATGTGATTAAAGGCTCTTTTCCTATGTCAAAAGTATTAGTTTTCGAGGGTAATAGCTACGTATGTTGGAAAAATGAAGATATTAGACTATTTTATGATTGCACATGGTAAAGAAAGTGCTTAAAGGCTCTTTTCCTATGGCAAAAGTTTTAGTTTTCGAGGGTAATAGCTACGTATGTTGAAAAAATGAAGAGATATTAGACTATTTTATGATTGCAAATGGTAAAGAATGTGATTAAAGGCTCTTTTCCTATGTCAAAAGTTTTAGTTTTCGAGGGTAATAGCTACGTATGTTGAAAAAATGAAGATATTAGACTATTTTATAATTGCAAATGGTAACGAATGTGATTAAAGGCTCTTTTCCTATGGCAAAAGTTTTAGTTTTCGAGGTTAATCGATACGTATGTTGGAAAAATGACGATATTAGACTATTTTATGATTGCACATGGTAAAGAATGTGATTAAAGGCTCTTTTCCTATGTCAAAAGTTTTAGCTTTCGAGGGTAATAGCTACGTATGTTGAAAAAATGAAGATATTAGACTATTTTATGATTGCAAATGGTAAAAAATGTGATTAAAGGCTCTTTTCCTATGTCAAAAGTTTTAGTTTTCGAGGGTAATAGCTACGTATGTTGGAAAAATGAAGATATTAGACTATTTTATGATTGCAAATGGTAAAGAATGTGATTAAAGGCTCTTTTCCTATGTCAAAAGTTTTAGTTTTCGAGGGTAATAGCTACGTATGTTGAAAAAATGAAGATATTAGACTATTTTATAATTGCAAATGGTAACGAATGTGATTAAAGGCTCTTTTCCTATGTCAAAAGTTTTAGTTTTCGAGGGTAATAGCTACGTATGTTGAAAAAATGAAGATATTAGACTATATTATAATTGCAAATGGTAACGAATTTGATTAAAGGCTCTTTTCCTATGTCAAAAGTTTTAGTTTTCGAGGGTAATAGATACGTATGTTGGAAAAATGAAGATATTAGACTATTTTATGATTGCAAATGGTAAAGAATGTGATTAAAGGCTTTTTTCCTATGTCAAAAGTTTTAGTTTTCGAGGGTAATAGCTACGTATGTTGAAAAAATGAAGATATTAGACTATTTTATAATTGCAAATGGTAAAGAATGTGCTTAAAGGCTCTTTTCCTATGGCAAAAATTTTAGTTTTCGAGGGTAATAGCTACGTATGTTGGAAAAATGAAGATATTAGACTATTTTATGATTGCACATGGTAAAGAATGTGATTAAAGGCTCTTTTCCTATTTCAAAAGTTTTAGTTTTCGAGGGTAATAGCTACGTATATTGAAAAAATGAAGATATTAGACTATTTTATGATTGCAAATGGTAAAGAATGTGATTAAAGGCTCTTTTCCTATGTCAAAAGTTTTAGTTTTCGAGGGTAATAGCTACGTATGTTGAAAAAATGAAGATATTAGACTATTTTATAATTGCAAATGGTAACGAATGTGATTAAAGGCTCTTTTCCTATGTCAAAAGTTTTAGTTTTTGAGGGTAATAGCTACGTATGTTGGTAAAATGAAGATATTAGACTATTTTATGATTGCACATGGTAAAGAATGTGATTAAAGGCTCTTTTCCTATGTCAAAAGTTTTAGTTTTCGAGGGTAATAGCTACGTATGTTGAAAAAATGAAGATATTAGACTATTTTATGATTGTAAATGGTAAAGAATGTGATTAAAGGCTCTTTTCCTATGTCAAAAGTCTTAGTTTTCGAGGGTAATAGCTACGTATGTTGGAAAAATGAAGATATAAGACTATTTTATGATTGCACATGGTAAAGAAAGTGCTTAAAGGCTCTTTTCCTATTTCAAAAGTTTTAGTTTTCGAGGGTAATAGCTACGTATGTTGAAAAAAATGAAGATATTAGACTATTTTATGATTGCAAATGGTAAAGAATGTGATTAAAGGCTCTTTTCCTATGTCAAAAGTTTTAGTTTTAGAGGGTAATAGCTACGTATGTTGAAAAATGAAGATATTAGACTATTTTATAATTGCAAATGGTAACGAATGTGATTAAAGGCTCTTTTCCTATGTCAAAAGTTTTAGTATTCGAGGGTAATAGCTACGAATTTTGAAAAAATGAAGATATTAGAATATTTTATAATTGCAAATGGTAACGAATGTGATTAAAGGCTCTTTTCCTATGTCAAAAGTTTTAGTTTTCGAGGGTAATAGCTACGTATGTTGAAAAAATGAAGATATTAGACTATTTTATAATTGCAAATGGTAAAATTGTAACGAATGTGATTAAAGGATCTTTTCCTATGTCAAAAGTTTTAGTTTTCGAGGGTAATAGCTACGTATGTTGAAAAAATGAAGATATTAGACTATTTTATGATTGCACATGGTAAAGAATGTGATTAAAGGCTCTTTTCCTATTTCAAAAGTTTAAGTTTTCGAGGGTAATAGCTACGTATGTTGGAAAAATGAAGATATTAGACTATTTTATGATTGCACATGGTAAAGAATGTGATTAAAGGCTCTTTTCCTATGTCAAAAGTTTTAGTTTTCGAGGGTAATAGCTACGTATGTTGGAAAAATGAAGATATTAGACTATTTTATAATTGCAAATGGTAACGAATGTGATTAAAGGCTCTTTTCCTATGTCAAAAGTTTTAGTTTTCGAGGGTAATAGCTACGTATGTTGAAAAATGAAGATATTAGACTATTTTATAATTGCAAATGGTAACGAATGTGATTAAAGGCTCTTTTCCTATGTCAAAAGTTTTAGTTTTCGAGGGTAATAGCTACGTATGTTGAAAAATGAAGATATTAGACTATTTTATAATTGCAAATGGTAACGAATGTGATTAAAGGCTCTTTTCCTATGTCAAAAGTTTTAGTTTTCGAGGGTAATAGCTACGTATGTTGAAAAAATGATGATATTAGACTATTTTATAATTGCAAATGGTAACGAATGTGATTAAAGGCTCTTTTCCTATGTCAAAAGTTTTAGTTTTCGAGGGTAATAGCTACGTATGTTGGAAAAATGAAGATATTAGACTATTTTATGATTGCACATGGTAAAGAATGTGATCAAAGGCTCTTTTCCTATGTCAAAAGTATTAGTTTTCGAGGGTAATAGCTACGTATGTTGGAAAAATGAAGATATAAGACTATTTTATGATTGCACATGGTAAAGAAGGTGCTTAAAGGCTCTTTTCCTATGGCAAAAGTTTTAGTTTTCGAGGGTAATAGCTACGTATGTTGAAAAAATGAAGATATTAGACTATTTTATGATTGCAAATGGTAAAGAATGTGATTAAAGGCTCTTTTCCTATGTCAAAAGTTTTAGTTTTCGAGGGTAATAGCTACGTATGTTGAAAAAATGAAGATATTAGACTATTTTATAATTGCAAATGGTAACGAATGTGATTAAAGGCTCTTTTCCTATGGCAAAAGTTTTAGTTTTCGAGGTTAATCGATACGTATGTTGGAAAAATGACGATATTAGACTATTTTATGATTGCACATGGTAAAGAATGTGATTAAAGGCTCTTTTCCTATGTCAAAAGTTTTAGCTTTCGAGGGTAATAGCTACGTATGTTGAAAAAATGAAGATATTAGACTATTTTATGATTGCAAATGGTAAAGAATGTGATTAAAGGCTCTTTTCCTATGTCAAAAGTTTTAGTTTTCGAGGGTAATAGCTACGTATGTTGGAAAAATGAAGATATTAGACTATTTTATGATTGCAAATGGTAAAGAATGTGATTAAAGGCTCTTTTCCTATGTCAAAAGTTTTAGTTTTCGAGGGTAATAGCTACGTATGTTGAAAAAATGAAGATATTAGACTATTTTATAATTGCAAATGGTAACGAATGTGATTAAAGGCTCTTTTCCTATGTCAAAAGTTTTAGTTTTCGAGGGTAATAGCTACGTATGTTGAAAAAATGAAGATATTAGACTATTTTATAATTGCAAATGGTAACGAATTTGATTAAAGGCTCTTTTCCTATGTCAAAAGTTTTAGTTTTCGAGGGGTAATAGCTACGTATGTTGGAAAAAATGAAGATATTAGACTATTTTATGATTGCAAATGGTAAAGAATGTGATTAAAGGCTTTTTTCCTATGTCAAAAGTTTTAGTTTTCGAGGGTAATAGCTACGTATGTTGAAAAAATGAAGATATTAGACTATTTTATAATTGCAAATGGTAAAGAATGTGCTTAAAGGCTCTTTTCCTATGGCAAAAATTTTAGTTTTCGAGGGTAATAGCTACGTATGTTGGAAAAATGAAGATATTAGACTATTTTATGATTGCACATGGTAAAGAATGTGATTAAAGGCTCTTTTCCTATTTCAAAAGTTTTAGTTTTCGAGGGTAATAGCTACGTATATTGAAAAAATGAAGATATTAGACTATTTTATGATTGCAAATGGTAAAGAATGTGATTAAAGGCTCTTTTCCTATGTCAAAAGTTTTAGTTTTCGAGGGTAATAGCTACGTATGTTGAAAAAATGAAGATATTAGACTATTTTATAATTGCAAATGGTAACGAATGTGATTAAAGGCTCTTTTCCTATGTCAAAAGTTTTAGTTTTTGAGGGTAATAGCTACGTATGTTGGTAAAATGAAGATATTAGACTATTTTATGATTGCACATGGTAAAGAATGTGATTAAAGGCTCTTTTCCTATGTCAAAAGTTTTAGTTTTCGAGGGTAATAGCTACGTATGTTGAAAAAATGAAGATATTAGACTATTTTATGATTGTAAATGGTAAAGAATGTGATTAAAGGCTCTTTTCCTATGTCAAAAGTTTTAGTTTTCGAGGGTAATAGCTACGTATGTTGGAAAAATGAAGATATAAGACTATTTTATGATTGCACATGGTAAAGAAAGTGCTTAAAGGCTCTTTTCCTATTTCAAAAGTTTTAGTTTTCGAGGGTAATAGCTACGTATGTTGAAAAAATGAAGATATTAGACTATTTTATGATTTCAAATGGTAAAGAATGTGATTAAAGGCTCTTTTCCTATGTCAAAAGTTTTAGTTTTAGAGGGTAATAGCTACGTATGTTGAAAAATGAAGATATTAGACTATTTTATAATTGCAAATGGTAACGAATGTGATTAAAGGCTCTTTTCCTATGTCAAAAGTTTTAGTTTTCGAGGGTAATAGCTACGAATTTTGAAAAAATGAAGATATTAGAATATTTTATAATTGCAAATGGTAACGAATGTGATTAAAGGCTCTTTTCCTATGTCAAAAGTTTTAGTTTTCGAGGGTAATAGCTACGTATGTTGAAAAAATGAAGATATTAGACTATTTTATAATTGCAAATGGTAAAATTGTAACGAATGTGATTAAAGGATCTTTTCCTATGTCAAAAGTTTTAGTTTTCGAGGGTAATAGCTACGTATGTTGAAAAAATGAAGATATTAGACTATTTTATGATTGCACATGGTAAAGAATGTGATTAAAGGCTCTTTTCCTATTTCAAAAGTTTAAGTTTTCGAGGGTAATAGCTACGTATGTTGGAAAAATGAAGATATTAGACTATTTTATGATTGCACATGGTAAAGAATGTGATTAAAGGCTCTTTTCCTATGTCAAAAGTTTTAGTTTTCGAGGGTAATAGCTACGTATGTTGGAAAAATGAAGATATTAGACTATTTTATAATTGCAAATGGTAACGAATGTGATTAAAGGCTCTTTTCCTATGTCAACAGTTTTAGTTTTCGAGGGTAATAGCTACGTATGTTGAAAAATGAAGATATTAGACTATTTTATAATTGCAAATGGTAACGAATGTGATTAAAGGCTCTTTTCCTATGTCAAAAGTTTTAGTTTTCGAGGGTAATAGCTACGTATGTTGAAAAATGAAGATATTAGACTATTTTATAATTGCAAATGGTAACGAATGTGATTAAAGGCTCTTTTCCTATGTCAAAAGTTTTAGTTTTCGAGGGTAATAGCTACGTATGTTGAAAAAATGAAGATATTAGACTATTTTATAATTGCAAATGGTAACGAATGTGATTAAAGGCTCTTTTCCTATGTCAAAAGTTTTAGTTTTCGAGGGTAATAGCTACGTATGTTGGAAAAATGAAGATATTAGACTATTTTATGATTGCACATGGTAAAGAATGTGATCAAAGGCTCTTTTCCTATGTCAAAAGTTTTAGTTTTCGAGGGTAATAGCTACGTATGTTGGAAAAATGAAGATATAAGACTATTTTATGATTGCACATGGTAAAGAAAGTGCTTAAAGGCTCTTTTCCTATTTCAAAAGTTTTAGTTTTCGAAGGTAATAGCTACGTATGTTGAAAAAATGAAGATATTAGACTATTTTATGATTGCAAATGGTAAAGAATGTGATTAAAGGCTCTTTTCCTATGTCAAAAGTTTTAGTTTTCGAGGGTAATAGCTACGTATGTTAAAAAATGAAGATATTAGACTATTTTATAATTGCAAATGGTAACGAATGTGATTAAAGGCTCTTTTCCTATGTCAAAAGTTTTAGTTTTCGAGGGTAATAGCTACGAATTTTGAAAAAATGAAGATAGAATATTTTATAATTGCAAATGGTAACGAATGTGATTAAAGGCTCTTTTCCTATGTCAAAAGTTTTAGTTTTCGAGGGTAATAGCTACGTATGTTGAAAAAATGAAGATATTAGACTATTTTATAATTGCAAATGGTAAAATGGTAACGAATGTGATTAAAGGCTCTTTTCCTATGTCAAAAGTTTTAGTTTTCGAGGGTAATAGCTACGTATGTTGAAAAAATGAAGATATTAGACTATTTTATGATTGCACATGGTAAAGAATGTGATTAAAGGCTCTTTTCCTATTTCAAAAGTTTAAGTTTTCGAGGGTAATAGCTACGTATGTTGGAAAAATGAAGATATTAGACTATTTTATGATTGCACATGGTAAAGAATGTGATTAAAGGCTCTTTTCCTATTTCAAAAGTTTTAGTTTTCGAGGGTAATAGCTACGTATGTTGGAAAAATGAAGATATTAGACTATTTTATAATTGCAAATGGTAACGAATGTGATTAAAGGCTCTTTTCCTATGTCAAAAGTTTTAGTTTTCGAGGGTAATAGCTACGTATGTTGAAAAAATGAAGATATTAGACTATTTTATAATTGCAAATGGTAACGAATGTGATTAAAGGCTCTTTTCCTATGTCAAAAGTTTTAGTTTTCGAGGGTAATAGCTACGTATGTTGAAAAAATGAAGATATTAGACTATTTTATAATTGCAAATGGTAACGAATGTGATTAAAGGCTCTTTTCCTATGTCAAAAGTTTTAGTTTTCGAGGGTAATAGCTACGTATGTTGGAAAAATGAAGATATTAGACTATTTTATGATTGCACATGGTAAAGAATGTGATTAAAGGCTCTTTTCCTATGTCAAAAGTTTTAGTTTTCGAGGGTAATAGCTACGTATGTTGAAAAAATGAAGATATTAGACTATTTTATGATTGTAAATGGTAAAGAATGTGATTAAAGGCTCTTTTCCTATGTCAAAAGTTTTAGTTTTCGAGGGTAATAGCTACGT